>NW_008818046.1:0-317 GCF_000699105.1 Pygoscelis adeliae | reverse complement strand
CTGCCTGCCAGTGCCCTGCAAGCCAAACGCCCGTGCACAGCCTTGACCTGACTTTCCAAGCCCGTGCACGGGTGCAGATGACCTGGGTGGCTTCACCTTCGCGCCAGGGCAGAGAGATTTGGATACGGGCGGGAGGCGGATGCTCCCGGCTCTGTGACCCCCCCTGCTAGACGCAGCCACCAACCTCTCCCCCATCCCGGCCGGTTCCCAGCGCAGGATGCATTAAGCCCCCACTGCAAATACAAACAGCCCCCGGGCGATGCACGCCAGCGAGCAAACGGGGCTCATTGCCCGCTCCTGGGGACCGACCTGCAGCA
>NW_008818045.1:0-316 GCF_000699105.1 Pygoscelis adeliae | reverse complement strand
GCTCCTGATCTTATTTTAATTCGTCTCAGACGGTGTTGGAGTGTTATTTTAAGAGAGAGGATATGCACAGACATTGTGTTTTCTGCTTTTTCCTGGCCCCAAGCCAGGCACTCTGGGCTGTCAGCTACCCACTGTGTTGCAGTCACGTGTGGGAAGAGGCAGCCAGAGCCAGCCTCACAACTCCTGGTAGCAACATGGAAATCAAGTGTGCACTTTCTTCCCTCTGTATGTGTCTGTATTATTAATAGCGTCTCTCTCTGTGAGTTATCCATAATGTATCTTAATACCTGTCCGTCTGTAAATGATGTATTACGGT
>NW_008818044.1:0-316 GCF_000699105.1 Pygoscelis adeliae | reverse complement strand
CCCCCCCAAAAAAAAAAAAAAAAAACACCTAAGAAAAATCTGGGTATGAAGAAATGCTGCAAAAAACCCCAACAATCTGCATTTCACCAAATGTCTCCTTGCACAAAACCAGTGTCTGAACATAAACACAACTGATACTACAAGCACCACGCTAACCACCTTGCAGATTTGTTCCTATTGTTGCCACTATGTATACATTGCACAATGCAATGAGAGGGATTTATTTCAAAATGGATGAACTGCTCATTACGTCTCCCTGTACTTAAATCTTCTGACTGATTTTTAGCTTCGTGGTTTAACCTCAGCCGGCAACTGA
>NW_008818043.1:0-317 GCF_000699105.1 Pygoscelis adeliae | reverse complement strand
TCTTTCCTTCGCTTATTAAACTGTCTTTACTTCGACGCATGAGTTTTCTCACTTTTGCTCCTCCTGCTCTCTCACCTGTCCTGGGGGAGGAGGATTGAGCTGCTGGGTGGGTGCTGGGCTGCTGGTTACCCCACCGCACCCACACTTTTCAGGTCCTTCTATGAACTCACCTAACTCACTGATGTGATGGCGAGTGTCCCCCCCACCCCGCAAAAACAAGCGGGGGACAGCGCCTTGGTTCATCTGAGGGAGTGCAGCCGGTCCACAGAAGACCAGCTGTGCTCCAGAGCAGGGGCAAGCCTGAGCAGACGCAGGCA
>NW_008818042.1:0-316 GCF_000699105.1 Pygoscelis adeliae | reverse complement strand
CCCTGCCTCCACTGGAGGGGCTGTGGCCAGGGCTGGGGGCTCGCCCTGCATCCCCCGGCCTCCTGCCCTTTATCTCTGCCGCCCATGCTCCATCCCCACGGCTTCAGGGCCTTGTGCCCCTCTGCTGATCGCTCCATAGCCATGGTGGCCTGGGGACAGGCCCTGGGGTATTCGGCTGGTGGTGGTTGGGGACCCTTGGTGGGGGTCGGGGGTCCTTCCCCGGCCAGCAAAGGCACTGAGCGCTGGTGTGGGATCTGCAAACACCGGTGCTGTCACACGGACAAGCAAACTGGTGTTTTGCAAGAGCGGCTGTCCC
>NW_008818041.1:0-316 GCF_000699105.1 Pygoscelis adeliae | reverse complement strand
TGCAGCGCGGCCCCCCCTCACCCCTCGGGGCACGTTCTCCCCCAGGGCTGGATCCTGCTAACGCTGCCACCGGCCCCCGCACCGAGAAGGCGTCAGGCTGCAGAGTCTCGCCGGGAAAGTGGAACCCGGGATTAAATTAGCGCCTCTCTATTTGCACATATTTATAGCACTCAAACGTATATATTTTAGCTGGAAAGACGGGATGAGGCTCCCTTGAGAGCATCCCTGAAGTCACATTTACGAGGGACCTGTCTTCCCTTCATGATGCTCATTTGCATTTGATATAGAAAAAAAATGAAGGCATTGATAAAATGCA
>NW_008818040.1:0-316 GCF_000699105.1 Pygoscelis adeliae | reverse complement strand
AAACAACGTTGCATCCCCGGCTGCTCTGCCCTGGCCCCGGGAGTCCTGGCTGGGTGCCGGGGTCTGGCAGGCCCCCCAGCCCCCAGCAGGGCTCCCCGGGTCCCCTTGGGGTACCCCCAGCACCCAGCTTCCCCAAGGGACCCCATCCGCAACACTGGGGTGCTGGTCCACCCTCCCCACGTGCAGCCCCCACCGTGGCCGGGAGGGACAGGGACATGGCGAGGACCTGGCGCATGGGGACACGTGGCTTCTGCTCGCTGTCCTGTCGGCTGTTCCCTTCTCAGGAGGAATTAATTTTAGTTCAAACATAAACATC
>NW_008818039.1:0-316 GCF_000699105.1 Pygoscelis adeliae | reverse complement strand
TTGCCCTTCTCCGGTTTGCCCTTCTTCTCCTTGGCCTGAGGACAGACCCCAGGACACGTGGGGAGAGCAGCTCCATCTCCCGCCCCCTTCCCAGCCCCCTCGTACCCTGCGGACTCACCTTGGACTTCTTCTTAGCCTCCTTCGCTCTGGGGGCTTTAGCTTCCTGCTTCTGCTTGTTCTTGGCCTGGAAGGGACAAGACCAGCTCAGGGACCCGGTGGCCTTCCCGCACCAGGGAAGCCCCTACCCCAGACCTGGAGGGGCCCCAGAGCCACCCCGAGCCCCACAGCGCCGCTCGTACCTTCCGCCTCATTTTCT
>NW_008818038.1:0-316 GCF_000699105.1 Pygoscelis adeliae | reverse complement strand
AAGCGGCGAGAGGCGCCCTGCCAACCTGGGGGAACTCGGCCGCGGAATTTTAAGAAAGAAATTAAACAGTAGTAAATACAGGCGGGACAAAAGCCCTTTTCTCGTTGTGTGACGAACGTAAGGCTGATAGATTACTCCCCGGTTTCCATGGGGACCTTTTTGTTCTAACTTCGGATACCGATGATTAGGGTCGGATCGGGCACCTCGTATTTTTGCGCCGAACCGAGCGGAGCGGCCGGGCGGGAAGCGGGGCGAGGCCGGGCGTTATCGATCGGTCGCGTTTACAGTTTATTTATTTATTTTTAAAAAAGATGAT
>NW_008818037.1:0-316 GCF_000699105.1 Pygoscelis adeliae | reverse complement strand
CTGCTGTGGCAGTGTAGGGTGTGGGGGGGGGGGAATTACATGGTGTGCAAGGAGGGAAGGGGGCTTGGGAGCTCTCTCTGCAGGTCCTCCTCCCTCCCAAAATCATCCCCAGCAGCTCGGGAGGGCTGATGCACTGCTGGGCACCGCTGCAGCCTTCCAGCCCCCCAAGAACGTGGTGGAAACACCCAGGTCAGGCCCCTGCCAGGGCTGGGGTGCAGGGAGGGCTGGCAGGAGGCTGCAAACACCTATTAAAACCATAAATCCAGATGCCAGTGCCATGGGAGAGGCTGTTTTGGCAGCGCCCGCCTGGCTTTCC
>NW_008818036.1:0-316 GCF_000699105.1 Pygoscelis adeliae | reverse complement strand
AGCTCCCTCCCAGCGGCTGCAAAATGCAAGGTTAAGGTCTGTTTGTGGATGCAGAGCACAAGAAAAGGCAGAACGGAGCCTATTTGTCATGGCACTATTTCTAGAAGGGGAGTAATGGGAGGTTCCTGTAAAACTGAGTCATAAATTAAGAGGAAAGAAGGCACCTCTGGTAAGGTAACATGTAAATGGAATGCCAAATGCCAATCTGCAAGTAACGGTGGCATTGGTGAACTCTGTATATTCCCAACAGTGAGATCAGTGTCACCTGTGGAAGGCTGTGGTATAATCAAGCACACCTGTCAAAGTTAGATGGTTT
>NW_008818035.1:0-315 GCF_000699105.1 Pygoscelis adeliae | reverse complement strand
GTGCAAGGTGAGTGATGAATGCCAAACCACAGTAGCGGTTATTTTTGAGGTGTACAATTGTGGCGGGTGGCTGCTTCCATGTACAACGGTCTCTTTGTATTTCTCTGTTTCTAGTTGCCATGGGTGATGCTGGCTACAGCATTTGGAGTTAGACCAGAAGCGAGCAGGCAGCCACAGCGCTTCTGAGGAGGGCATAGCTGTGGAAGAGGTCAGCATTGATTTGTGTCACACTGAGTGATGGCAATCTGTGTTTCCAGATGATGAAGAGGATCCGGGCAATCGCAGCGACATCCTAGGTAGCCTATGTGGTCTTTG
>NW_008818034.1:0-316 GCF_000699105.1 Pygoscelis adeliae | reverse complement strand
CACACAGCATCCCACACATCCAGCTGGGGACTGCCCGCTCCTGGCCTGGGCTGGGGGCGCAGGGTGAGGCCCCTGTCCCCACAGTCCCATGTCCCCAGGCCTGTCCCACAGTCCCAGGATGGGGATGACATCTCCCTGAGCTCCCAGGCTGCCCAATCTGCCGCTGGGCGGGCAGCGAAGCTGGAAGCGATGCTCCGACTGCTGCTGCAGGCGTCTGGCTTGGAGACGATCCTAATTACGTTAATCAGAGGACAGGCAGGGCCTGACTGAGCTGGGGCTGCTGCTTGCGCATGGCTCATCGGAGAGGGAAGAGAAG
>NW_008818033.1:0-316 GCF_000699105.1 Pygoscelis adeliae | reverse complement strand
GCCCCTTTCCCTGCCCACCCCCATCCTCATCCCAGTTTGGAGACCGAAAGCCGCCCACCCCGAGGACTCTCCGGAGCCTGCCCGCAGCCAGAGCTGCCTCACCCAGGTAGGTGTTCTCCTTCTCGTAGAGGGACACGATCTCCTGCCAGTCCTGGGGAGGAGGAAGCAGAGGGTGGGGAGGCTGCGAACGCGCCAGCCGCGTGCCCCCAGGCCCACGCTCACCTTCATGCGCCGGGACGAGTAGCGTCCGAAGAGGTTCTTGGTGGAAGCCTCAGTGCCCTTGAGGATCTCCACGATCCTCAGGCAGTGGAAGAAG
>NW_008818032.1:0-316 GCF_000699105.1 Pygoscelis adeliae | reverse complement strand
CGATTGCTTTAATTAGAGTCATTTCATTAGCGCAATTAAGAAGCAGCAGTCGCCTGGAGAGCGTTGGAGCAGCACGCTGGCTCCCGGGGAAATGGGGGGGCTGTTTCGCTCCGGCGGTGTGGGCAGTCTGGGAGGTCCCCCTGCCCAGTGAGCCCCTGGGGATGAGGGGGACGGGAACATCCCCAGGGCAGAGGGACAGCAGGATATGCCCAAGAGCAAGAAAGGGACTTGCTGCACGGCAAGAGCCCGGGCACCGGAGATTCTACACCCCACCCCTGCCCAGCCCCAAACACCTCCGGGGTGCCTGGTCCCAGCC
>NW_008818031.1:0-316 GCF_000699105.1 Pygoscelis adeliae | reverse complement strand
GGACGAGTTGTGATGCACGTTGCTTGGTGATTGCTTCAGGAATGGGCTGGTCCTTGCGATTCGGGAAGGCACCGTGACAGTAATGCTGCGGGGAGCACCTTTGCCTGCTCCGGCTCAGAGGCAAGAATAGCTGGGCAAGTGAATAAGGTGCTCGTCACGAGGCGTTGCAGCAGGGCAAGACTTAAATGCTGTAGTGAAATCTAGAAGTGAAGCTCGTGAAGGTGAATCCTCTCACAAAGGGATTAGTGAATAAGAATGACGTTCAAATAAGAGTTATAAGTGATAACCTGAAAGGAAAAAAGCCAAGTGTGAGGGA
>NW_008818030.1:0-316 GCF_000699105.1 Pygoscelis adeliae | reverse complement strand
GGGGGGAGGACCCCCCCCCCACCCGCCTCCGCCCCTCTCCTGCTAGATAAGGGACTTTGAGAGCTCAGAAAACAAGCCCGAGTCCTAGCCTTGCATGGCTGGGAGGGGAGGATGCTCTCCCCGGGATGAGGGGACCGGGAAGAGGTGATGGAGACGTCTGTGAAGGGGACAAGGGGACCTCAGGGAACAGGGAAAGTCAGGGGACAGAGCCAGGGAGATCCCAGTGGCCGAGGGGAGCGGGTTGCAAAGCCCAGCTTATTTTTAGGCAGCGCATCCTTGCTCCTACAGCGTGTGGGAAGGAGCCTGGGACCCACTG
>NW_008818029.1:0-316 GCF_000699105.1 Pygoscelis adeliae | reverse complement strand
TTATACAGTTTTATAGGGCCCACATATGTCCTATACGGCCATATACGGCCCAGATCCGGGCTATATAGCCATATAAGGTACCAGTCTATACTATATGGCTCTATAAGATCTCGATCCATCCTATATGACCACATAAGGCCCGGATCTGTCTTATACGGCTCTATAGGGCCCGGCTCCGGTCCTATACGGCCCTATAAGGGCCGGCCCCGGCCCCGCAGGGGGGACACCGGCCCAGGCCCCCCCCCCCCATACGGCCCGGCCCCGTATAGCCCTATAGGGGACTCACTGACGGAGGGGCCGTGCAGCACCTCGCACT
>NW_008818028.1:0-316 GCF_000699105.1 Pygoscelis adeliae | reverse complement strand
GGGACGGGTGGTGGTGGGAGGCTCCCTGCCTAAAAGTGATGCTGGAGAAGGGGATGGAAGCGGTGGTCCCGTCCCGCAGACACAGTGGTTTCCCCAGCGATCACGGTGGAAAGCTCTGAAACTGGAGTAAATGAACAGAAAACGCTAAATTAACAGAAAAATGTAACCTTTGAGCTACTCAGGCTGAATCATGGTGGAAAACTGCATTACTGTGCGATGGGAAAGTCACCAGTGAAGGAAAAAATTCCCACGTCCTTTCCTGAGGGTGGGATGTGGCTGATGGCAGTGATGGCCCCATGGCTCGCTGGAGGGACGG
>NW_008818027.1:0-316 GCF_000699105.1 Pygoscelis adeliae | reverse complement strand
TGATCGCAGAGCCCCGTTTTTCTGGCAGGAGAGCCTCCCTCGGGGAGCTTCAGGGCGAACGCAAGTCAGGGCTTAATAGCAGGAAGGGGAGGGGAGGACAAAGGTGGTGGCTGTGAGACAGGTGCCTGGCAAGAGGGACTGTCACAGCTCGCAGAGAGCTACAGACGGATGCAAAGGGCAAAATCTTGGCTCCGGGGAAGTCCGGGACAAAATTCCTGTTGACTTTGGCAAGGCCGGGATGTCACGGAGAGGTGACGGAGCCGTCCCGGCGTCACAGGCAGAGCCAGGACTGGAGTGCCCGGCCTGGGCTGCCCCT
>NW_008818026.1:0-316 GCF_000699105.1 Pygoscelis adeliae | reverse complement strand
GGCAGAGTCCGGCCCCTGCTCAGGCCGTGGCTCCGTGGCTATTAAATCTCCCCCTGAGGCCTTTAGTTCTGCTGCTGCTGAGTCACTTCCCAGATGATGTTTAACAAGGGCCAGATCCTGCGACAGCTTTCTTTGGGGATGGGGATAAAATATCCACCGTCACCTCTCTGCAGCCAGGTGTTTTCAGAACCCCCCTGGGATGCTCATGTCCCTGAGGCCTCTGCCCTCGCAGCTGGAGGACACGGCGATGGCCCCAGCTGCACATTGGGGTCCCCCTGAGCCCCAGCACCATGGGGACACGGCTATGGAGCACCCC
>NW_008818025.1:0-316 GCF_000699105.1 Pygoscelis adeliae | reverse complement strand
TCTAGGAAAAAGGCAAATTCTTTAAAAATCATTATTTTTCCTCCTCGGGGGTCCCGCGGGACTTCTCTGCACGTCGGTGTTGGCAGCGGTCCCCTGCTCCCCAACCTCCCCCAAATAAAACCTCTTCTTCCTCATACCCCGAGTGTGGATGGCGACAAAAAAAGGTCATTTTCGAATGCTAACGGCAAATTTGAGAAGAATTTCGGTACAAAAAGAGCTGAGAGAAGGTGGAGGTGGAGACCCGGGTCTATCCGGTCACGAGTGGGTCACCTCCAGCATCCCACATCGTGTTTCTGTAGTGTAGTGGTTATCACGT
>NW_008818024.1:0-316 GCF_000699105.1 Pygoscelis adeliae | reverse complement strand
CTCGGGGGGGGGACACACTTGTCCCCTGAAGCGTCCCCGGCGTCGCAGCGGTGACGCCAGCCCGGCGAAACAATGCGAAACCTGTTTTGCTCTGGGTGGGGAGTGGACGCCAGCCCCAAGGTTTACCCAGGGCGGGGAGGGGAACCTGCTGGATAAGGGCAGGGGAAGCCCCAAAAACCAGCTGCCGGGCCAGGGCGGCACCGTGGGCTGCTCCATCCCATAAACCGAGTTATCGACCCCGGCTCGGGATGCAGGAAAATAGTTCACCCTGTGAACCCAAGGCAGGAGCAAGCATCCCCCACTGCTCCTAAAGGGT
>NW_008818023.1:0-316 GCF_000699105.1 Pygoscelis adeliae | reverse complement strand
TTAAGGAGCCTCCAAAGAGGAGCAAGGAGACCTCGGTGGCTCGTCTCCTCGGTTCCCTGCGCCAAAACAAATCAGCCCCTCCTGGTCTCGGTTTAAATGTAGCTCACTGGATAATTAACTCCATCTTTCCAGCCCTGCTTTAACTGTTTATTTAGTGTCACCCCGTATTACCATCACTAGCACTTTCCTCTGAACAGGAGGAGCTGGAGGGTTTCACCTCCCAAAAGGAAATTCTTCGTAGCTTAAAAGAATCAGCATCCAGGAGGTACATTAGCGAGCAGGAAAGGGGGGGGGACACACAGCGAGGGGGACGGGA
>NW_008818022.1:0-316 GCF_000699105.1 Pygoscelis adeliae | reverse complement strand
GAAAGCCTGGCACGCTCCAGGACTCTGGAGTATTTTTGCGCAGAAACAAGGGAGAGAAGGGGCCTGGGACAGGTCCCGGGTATCGCTCCCTCCCCTTGCAGCCTGGGGCTGGGGGCTGCAGGCACAGCATCCCAGCAAGGACCAGGAGTGACCCCAAAACACAGGGGCTTGGGGGGTGTAAGCACCTGGCCCTCCAGGGCTGCCTTTCCCAGCGCTGGCAGAGGGAAACAGGGACTGGGGATGGAGGTGTGCCCCGGGGGGCCGAAGCCATGAGCACATTTGACAGCTCTGCTGCTGCTGGAGGCCTCAGGGGCTC
>NW_008818021.1:0-315 GCF_000699105.1 Pygoscelis adeliae | reverse complement strand
GAGGCTTGCGTGGCCGTGGGCAGCAGCACGGGGAGCCACGGGTGACATGGGGTGGGCGCCGGTCCCAAAGGGACTTCGGGGGAGGGTCTCCGTGGGTTTCTGGGGTGTGAGTGCCTCGGGCACGGCCTGGCTGCCCTTCTCCAATAAGAGCGCCGAGAAGGTCTGGGGAAAACGGGAGAGAGACAAAATCTGAGAGCCAGAAAGGTGCTGAAATAATGATTAAAAAAAGGAGGAGGCGGAGGGGTCGAGGAGGCGGTTTAAGTCCTGTCAAGGTGAGCTCCGAGAGATTTTTGACAACGCCTGCGAGGGTTGGGA
>NW_008818020.1:0-316 GCF_000699105.1 Pygoscelis adeliae | reverse complement strand
GCCATGAAGTGTTTGGACAAGAAACGCATCAAGATGAAGCAGGGCGAGACCCTGGCCCTCAACGAGCGTATCATGCTGTCCCTCGTCAGCACCGGGGTGAGGGGACGCAGGCACCGGGCAGGGCTGGCACCCCGGTCGCAGGCTGTGGCACGGGCGAGGGGAGAGGGACGGGGAGGGAAGGTGTTCCCGGGGCACCGACGGCACTGCGTGACCCCGTCTCTCCTGCCAGGACTGCCCGTTCATCGTGTGCATGTCGTACGCCTTCCACACACCCGACAAGCTCAGCTTCATCCTCGACCTCATGAACGGTGAGAGG
>NW_008818019.1:0-316 GCF_000699105.1 Pygoscelis adeliae | reverse complement strand
CTGCAGCAGCTGTGCCCGGGCACCCTGGCCCCGGCGCCTGCCTCGCTGTGCCGGGGTCAGAGCCTTGCCGTACCGGCGCGGCACGGCCAGACTCACCTTGGGCGCCCACCAAGTGATGCCCATGTGCAGGGCGTAGTCGCAGCAGACCTTGGGGTCGGCCAGGCTGCGGCATTTCTCGTAGGCGTCCAGCAGCGAGGTCTCCTTGTCGGGCAGGACGTGGCCGATGATCATCGTCGTACCCCCCACCAGGGCTGCCTGTGGGTGACGGGGACAGCGGTGGTGAGGGGACAGGATTTGCCCCGCCGGGGAACGGCCC
>NW_008818018.1:0-316 GCF_000699105.1 Pygoscelis adeliae | reverse complement strand
CGTCTCCTGTCCCTCCTGCCGTCTTCCACACGCGTGGCACGGGGGAAGGAGCCAGCCCGAACCTCTCTCGCAGGCACCGCTGGCGCCGCTCTCACAGAGCCCCGATTGTTCGAACCGCTCAATCCTCTCTAACCAAACGGCCTCGCCCTTCCTCTCCTGATATCCGTTGTTTTTCCGGATATATCGTCAAGTACAGCCTAGCACATCGCTCTGGTCGCGCGGACGGTTTGCTGGATCTCCGGCAAGCTGCAGTATCACCGATTTGCTCAGCGGGCAAGCAGCGGTTTGTGCTCCGATGTGTCGGAGGCGCGTCTGA
>NW_008818017.1:0-315 GCF_000699105.1 Pygoscelis adeliae | reverse complement strand
TTAATAAATGAATGAAAATGCATGTGGATAGATATGAGTGGCAAACGGGCAGTAAGAGTATAAAATGTGGAAAGTGATATGGATGCATAATTCAGTCAGACACAAAAAAATGCTAACGTTGAACAGCCAGACTCAAATAGCAAATGCAGATAATTAGGCAGTAGTTAGTTTATGCAAAACCCCACGTAATACCAGGAAATTACTGCTAACTGAAAAGGTGCTGCAACACACTCATCAGGAAAGCAGCAGTTACTGTTCTTTTTTTAATGTGAGCTTCTAAAGACTAACACAATGTGCAGCTGTGTGTAGGAAGAT
>NW_008818016.1:0-314 GCF_000699105.1 Pygoscelis adeliae | reverse complement strand
AGGTTAGTGGTAATCTAGATAACATTTCTTTTATGACTGGCTACAGTATATTCTATGCAGAACACAAAGACTATCAGACACACATTCCTATTCCCCAGTTAAGGTCTACGAACTACTTACTCCTTTAAAAAACAGGCAAATTAAAATATCACCCATCCAGTCTTGATTTTCCCTCCCCCTCGCTCCTTCTCTATCACTAGTATCAGTTAAACCTGTCAAATATGCTCTTTCCTAATGCTTCCTAACTTCACAAACTCCTAGTGTCTCTAATCTCCAACCATTTCCCTCACATCTGCAGCCATGCATTGCTATAC
>NW_008818015.1:0-314 GCF_000699105.1 Pygoscelis adeliae | reverse complement strand
AGCATCACTTAAATGAGCTACTACCAGCTGAAAAACAGTTTTGACAAAAGTGTCGTCAAGTAGTGACTAGGTTCTAGTAGTGACTAGAACTCGCTGCTTCTAGTCTTAGAAGCAGCCCTAAATGAACAACAACAAAACCACAAGTATATCACCTAGATGGCTTCAGTCATCAGGCTCTGAGACCAAACAAACTTACCAATAGCTTAAATTACATTTATTTTTAGTGTTTGGCTGTTTGCCCTTGTAGCAGTCAGTTGGGGGAAGAAAAAGAAGAAATTTATTTTAGGAATATAGGAAGAAAAATGTGTTCACTG
>NW_008818014.1:0-316 GCF_000699105.1 Pygoscelis adeliae | reverse complement strand
TGCCCCTTGCCCCCCTCAAAATTGGAAATCGTCATTTAAATGCAGCCTGGTAGGCAGGAGGGGAAACCGAGGCAGTAGCTGGGCGTAGCTGGGAGCCTGGGGAGGAAAAAGAGCAAAATTAGGCTTGTTCAGGGTTTTTTTGCGGGCTCTGGGATACGGGACGTTTCTTTCCTGCTGGGACCGGTTGCCAGATGGGTTGAGCCGCCCGCGGCGAGTGGTGGAGACGGCGGCTCTCGACCTGGAGGACGCCCGAACCGCGATGGGTTCTTTCTGGACCTTGGGCTGGGAATGACCGATAGCACCGGCTGATGGGGGG
>NW_008818013.1:0-314 GCF_000699105.1 Pygoscelis adeliae | reverse complement strand
TTTGGGGTTTTTTTTTGGGGGGGAGGGGGAGTGGTTCTGTTATATATGAATTGAGATTTTTCTTTTGCATAGGACTAATAATTTTATACACAGAGAAATGAAGTCAAGTAAAATTCTACCATACTGGAAAACTCTAATTTGCCTATTCCTTTTTTCCTTAGTTTGTACATTGTAATTTTTACAAAACTGCTGAAAATGAAGTAAACTGCTCAAGATAAAGTAATCCCACTTTTTGGAAAGGGCAGTAAAAATACTTGTATGAGGCATATGTCATAGTTAAGAGCGCAGAATGATCAGCAGATGCTTGTTTTCAC
>NW_008818012.1:0-315 GCF_000699105.1 Pygoscelis adeliae | reverse complement strand
ATTTACCACAAATTGGAACTGTACCTATGGTTCTAACTAAACCTCCTGGCCTACTTGCCTGGGAAGTTACTGATAGCAGTGTTGCAAAACATAGAATTAATGCATGGTGGATTTTTCGTTCTTTCTAATGGGGTAACCTGTCTGGAAAACCCCACCAAGACCAGTCTACTTTGCCTTTTTGCCTTACAGCCTCCTCCAAGATGAGAGTAAGATACATCACCCTAGTGCTGTTAAAGATTTCGATAATACTTGCTTGCCCATGAATGCCCACACATCTTAACTTAATCGTCAATCAAGAAATCAGCTGCGATTGTG
>NW_008818011.1:0-316 GCF_000699105.1 Pygoscelis adeliae | reverse complement strand
TTCATCTGGGTGTTGGATGCTCCGGTCCCGCGGCATCCCGAGATCCCAGTGTTGAGCAGCATCACCAGCTCGTTTGGGTTAAAACTGACCAAATTTGGCTCCTAACAGCACAGGGGGTCAGAGAGAGAAGGTGATTTTTGAGGGAAACGGGTTTTCTACATTGTCTTATTTGATAAAACTTTGTGCCTGGGAGCAAAAAGCTGGAGAACCCCCAAATCCTCCCCGGCAGGAGGTCCCGGGGCTGCGAAGTCGGGGATGCTGCGAAGGAGGTTTTGGTGCAAAGCGAAGTGTGGGGAGGGGGTTTGCAGGGGCTGAG
>NW_008818010.1:0-316 GCF_000699105.1 Pygoscelis adeliae | reverse complement strand
GACTGTTGGCACAACGTAGGCAAACACCACCGGGGCGGCCACGGCAGGCACCGGGGTCCCCTGCGGTCACAGTCACCACCATTGCTGCCACCACCGGGGCCCAGGGCTGGGACAAGGGCACCCTGGGTGCCTGGTTGTCCCAGCCTGGCCCGTGCCGTCCTCGCGGTGCCGAATGGGGAGCGTTGTCCTGCGGCACTCGGCACAGCTCTGCCGTCACCGGGGGGCATGGGGGCAGCCCTGCCAGGGCTGCCCACTGCCCCCCTGTCCCCCAGCAGACGGTGGCAGGGGCTCTGCGGATGGCAGGGGCACGGGGGGA
>NW_008818009.1:0-316 GCF_000699105.1 Pygoscelis adeliae | reverse complement strand
GCCTTGTCGTATTTAGCTGCTAAGGCAGAGGAGAGGCTGATCCCCTTGGCACCAGATCCCTTCTGGGGGATTTCAGTCCCAGACCTTGTCCTGGATGTGCTGCCGTCGGGTGTAGCCCGGTCCCCAGGAGCAGAACCTGTCACCACGGCCCCGCCGGGGAGGCCAAGGGCTGCTGGAAAACCCCGGGCGGCCACGGCAGGACCTGGCGGGTGTTGGGGGTCTGGGATCCAGCGGCTGACGGGGGAAGGCTCTCAGGAGGGGGTTCCTCAGGCAGGATGGTGTTGTGCCCTTCCTGGCATGGGGGGGGGGCCGTGGG
>NW_008818008.1:0-316 GCF_000699105.1 Pygoscelis adeliae | reverse complement strand
TAGTTGCCAACTGAAGTTAAACCACGACAACCCTGCATTGAATTTTTACAGTCCAGGTACCAGGCTCCTGAAAAACAACCGGTAGACGAGATTTCAACCAAAGCAAGACAGTAATCAGGGGAGGGTGACCCATGTTGCTGGTGGCAGGGGAGAGGAGGCAGTGTGGTACTTCTGAGCCAGAGCAGAGCACGCAAGTCTGTTACAAGCTGTTTATCCTGCCAGTTAACATGGAATTCATAGCCATAAAGATCCTAAGCTTTGCAGGGAGAATATATCTGCTTCATACCAAGTCATAGAATCATAGAATCGTTAAGGT
>NW_008818007.1:0-316 GCF_000699105.1 Pygoscelis adeliae | reverse complement strand
CTCTTCTCTTGTGATCTTTGTCTCTTCTCCTCACGCTTCTCTTTTTGTCATCCTCTCTCTTCTTGGCCTTCTCCTCATCTTGATGTTTTTCTTTGCGTGTCATTTTTCTCCTCATCCTTCTCCCCCTGCTCTTCTTGGCCGCCTCCTCTTGTCGTCTTCTCCCCTTCGTGTAATCTCCTCTTCGTGTCGTCCTTCTCCTCCTCCTCCTCCTCTTGGCCGCCTTCTCTTCGTGTCACGTTCTCCTCGTCTTGGCCTTCTCCTCTTCTTGTTGTCTTCTCTTCTCCTTCTTCCCTTGGCTCTTCCTCCTCTCCACATC
>NW_008818006.1:0-314 GCF_000699105.1 Pygoscelis adeliae | reverse complement strand
GGGTCACAGTCTGGCTCCCCACTGTTAAGAATTGGGGCTAGCAAACCATCCCAGCCAGCAGATGTGGTAATTTGAAATAGGCAGATCATGCTGTTGCCAAACGTTTCAAAGTTGAACATGTCATCGATCCCAACTTCCCTCTTAACATAGGCAAAGTTGGACATGCCAAATATCGCATAGATAAACATGACCAGGAACAGCAGCAGACCAATGTTGAACAAAGCAGGAAGAGACATCATCAAAGCAAAAAGCAGAGTGCGGATTCCCTTAGCGCCTTTAATGAGACGCAGGATTCGACCGATTCTGGCAAGTCG
>NW_008818005.1:0-315 GCF_000699105.1 Pygoscelis adeliae | reverse complement strand
TTTGAATAAGGAATAAGATGACAGACCAAAAATCAGAGAAGCAACTCGAGAGACCTGAGGGGTGAGCAATAAATCAGTTTGTTGGAAGAAGGCAATGTATTCATCGTCCCACTAAATGAGTAATTTCTTACCGCTTTCCTTCCAGGTACCTTACAGGTTGTATTTCTCAGGCTTATTTGCTGAGAGCGAGCAGCTGGCCTGGCTTTAACCTCTGCTTTTCCTTGGCTTCTGTGGGAAGAAAGTAACTTGAATTACGTTTCACAGGTCTGTGATTAACAAAACGTCTGGTCCTCAAAAACGGAGACAAATCCCTTC
>NW_008818004.1:0-315 GCF_000699105.1 Pygoscelis adeliae | reverse complement strand
CCCGGTGCGGTGCGTGGGTGGGAGAGCTGGCTGGGACCATGGCCATGGCGACGGTGAACCTCCACGCCGTGACCTCCTGGGTGGGCATCGCCCGGCTCTTTGCCGTCGTGCTGTCCTGCATCGCCTTCAGCTTGGTGGCCTCCACTGGGGACTTCATGGGTTCCTACGGGACGTGGTGCATGTTCACCTGGTGCTTCTGCTTCGCTGTGACGCTGCTGGTGCTGGTGCTGGAGCTGCTGGAGCTCTACCCCAAGCTGCCGCTCTCCTGGGATGACTTCACCTCCACTTTCTCCATGCTGGCGGTGTTGATGGTCT
>NW_008818003.1:0-315 GCF_000699105.1 Pygoscelis adeliae | reverse complement strand
GCCCCATGGCAGCGCGGGCCCTGGGGGCGGTGTGCCCCTGTGCCACGGGAGCTGTGCCCTTGCCAGATCAAGAAGTACGAGAAGCTGGACTCGGAGGAGGAGCGAACCGCCCGGAGCCGCCACATCTTCGACCATTACATCATGAAGGAGCTGCTGGCCTGCTCCCACGTGAGTACCGTGCTGTGCAGGCGCTGTGCCGGTACTACAGTAGGGTTGAGGTACAGAGGTGGGGTCCCCAGAGCGGGTGGGAGGGAGGTATCCAGTGTGCCCAGGGGGCCTGGTACCCAGTGTCTTCAGAGGGAACTCCCAAACCAC
>NW_008818002.1:0-315 GCF_000699105.1 Pygoscelis adeliae | reverse complement strand
CCCCGTGCACCCCATCTTAGCAATACTGGTAGGATCCCAGGAGCCCCGAGTCCCGCTCCGCCTCCGAGCCTCCCGCAGCCCTCTTAGCTCATAAAGCTGGCCCTTTATTTTGCTATTACATGCCTTAATATATGTTTTATGGAAATTATACATTTATAATATATATCTATATTTGTTTTTCTCTTCTTTTCTGGGAGGTACTGTTTTGTGCTAATCTCTCTCTCCGCAGGGTTGTTGGCACCAGCCCTGCCAATGAGTTACAAAAGCAGATTCTTTACCAATTTATCAGAGAAAAAAAAAAAAAAGAAAAAAAAA
>NW_008818001.1:0-314 GCF_000699105.1 Pygoscelis adeliae | reverse complement strand
TTTTTTTTAAAGCAGTTTCCTATGCAACATGGGGTACGGTAATCTGTACAGCTATTAGGTTGTCTGAATAGGATGAAATGAAATTCCTATTTCATAGGAATGAAAGCATTTTTATGTAACTTAATTTTGTAAAATCCTGAGTAGCATCTGGAGGGAAGAGAATGTTGGGGAATTAAAAACTCGGGGGATTTGCTCAATATGTTGAATCTACTCCAATATCTTATTTTTTCTTCTGTGACCGCTGTACGTATGTTTGGGCTGCTCCTGAGAGCAAGAGTACATGCTTAACTGAAAGCTACAAGAAGGTTTTTTTT
>NW_008818000.1:0-315 GCF_000699105.1 Pygoscelis adeliae | reverse complement strand
AGTGACTGTTATTGCTGGCTTAGGCCAGTTTAGCTCTGATTTAGCTGATCTGGGTGACGAGGCAACATTGGGTGAGCCAGGGGGTTCACGGGGTTCGGAGGAAGAGCAGGAGGCCTTCCTCCCCCGGCCCAAACCTTCCTCCTGTGCCCGGAGGAGACGGAGGCGGGATGCCAGCCCTGGCCGGCCCTGCCTTTGTGGTCTTTGGCGTAATATCTTCTTCGATTGCACGTCTCTCTCCTTCCTCCTTTATTTCCCATTTATTTGTGTTTTCCTTCGGTCACGCTGCCTGCACCCCTCTCGCAGCGTGGCGCGTGG
>NW_008817999.1:0-315 GCF_000699105.1 Pygoscelis adeliae | reverse complement strand
AAGTTACTGATTTGCAGGCTGCATGTTAAGGCAGCCCATGTAAGTAATTTCTGCGGGCATCCCGGCAAAGGAGAACAAATCGTTGACAAAGGCGAGCCCTTTCAATTCAGCAGCGTCGTTAGGGAAACCAAAAAGTATTCTTCCTATAATAAGTTCCACTTCAAAGGATTTCTCATTCAACGGTGACTGCTTCGCACTTTTATTAAGTCCGGGCTTTTTCACTTGGCGGAATCATCTGTTTGGTTATTTTTCATCGTGTTTATTTTTCACCATTCACACAGTACTTGTATTAAATAAACAAAGAACAATCGCTCT
>NW_008817998.1:0-315 GCF_000699105.1 Pygoscelis adeliae | reverse complement strand
GCTCACCCTGTTGGACCGGGGCGGCCAGGCTGGCTGTGTTAGAGCAAAGGGCCTAATCAAATATTTAGCAGTTAATTGATCCCTGTCTGGTGTTTGCCAAGGGGCCATTGACATCCCTCCCTGGCTGCCCCTCCCTGCCTCCTCCGCCCCGCTCCCCTTTGCTGCCACCACCGTCAATGGGACACCAGGTTTGCTGCTGGTGGCTCCTGATGCTGTGCAGACCCCCAGAGCAGTGCTGCGAGCCTGGCTTTGCTTTGCACCACATTGGGCTCCAAACCGAGGGCTGCCCTGGTTTCCTTCCCCGAGGACAAAGCG
>NW_008817997.1:0-315 GCF_000699105.1 Pygoscelis adeliae | reverse complement strand
CCCCCCCACCCCCTTCCTGACCCGCAGGCCCCCCAGACCCACACCCTCCACTGCCTCACCTGGGTCGCTGCATTGGGGCTTTGGGGTTGTGTTCACCCCTGGTGATGCAGGATGAGCCCCATGCCCCATGCATGGGGAAGGGGTGGCAGGAACTGGTCGGGGACGGGATGGGACCACCCTGATGCCCCTGCCACCCCCAGGACGGGGAGCTGCTGGAGGAGAGCAGCCACCTGAGCTTCGTGTACGAGGACAATGAGTGCTCACTGGTGGTGCTGGGTGCTGCCGAGCCCGACAGCGGCGTCTACACCTGCACGG
>NW_008817996.1:0-315 GCF_000699105.1 Pygoscelis adeliae | reverse complement strand
GAGGGGATGGTGAAGGCACCCACCTCCCACCCCCACTACGGCAGCTCAGGGAAGCAAGGTAAATTCTGCTGGCTTAAAGCATCTGCCAGGGCAGTTACTGGTCGTGCTGCCCCAAAGGATCCCTGACAGAAGACGGCCAGTCCGGGTGCGTGGGGCTCAACGTGCAACAGAAGCCAAAACCTGACAGCCAGGACCTGCCTTCGCAGTCCTGCCTCAGACTAGCTCCTTCTTAGAAATGGTGGCAGCAGACCTTGGCAGGCCACAGTGAGAACCGGGACCATGGGGAACATCAGCAAAAGCCATCTGGCACGGCAA
>NW_008817995.1:0-313 GCF_000699105.1 Pygoscelis adeliae | reverse complement strand
AAAAAAAAATTACAGTGGGACTACTCCAAGGATTTGTTGGCGTATAACGTCATTTATACCTATGGTACTAAACGCCCTTCTGCAGAATGGTACAATGAAAGAATGAGAGAAGAAAAGCAGAACACCAGAAAAAAAACTCGTGTTGAAATGAAGTTGCAAGAAACCAAAACCCACAGGGAAGACGCTATTTGTAAAGACTGAGGTGGTTCTCGCGTATTACGAACGCTAATTTGAAAGCCACGGCAAATGGCTTTACAGACATCGCTTCATCTACGAGACACGGGAAGCGAGGTACGTAGGAGCAGCAGCAGCA
>NW_008817994.1:0-315 GCF_000699105.1 Pygoscelis adeliae | reverse complement strand
CGGTCCCTGCCCCAGCGCCTGTCTGCATCCCCCTGCCCGCCGCCTCTTCCTGGCTGGGCAGCAGTGCCCGTCCCCGCTGTGACGGTGGCTGATCCTGGCGATGGTGACAGCAAGGGCGAGTGTCCAGTGCGGAGCATGCGGGAGTGCTGCAGGCTGCTCCCGCTGCCGGTTCCGTGCACACAGGCAGGGAGGGTTGGGTACTGGGCATCGGGAATGCAGGCGGGAAGGGTCGGGCACTGGGAGCGCGACTGCTGTGACTGGTCAGTGTCTGCCCGCTCCCGGAGCAGGCTCAGGCACCGGGGCCAGGCTGAGCGC
>NW_008817993.1:0-312 GCF_000699105.1 Pygoscelis adeliae | reverse complement strand
GTGCTTCTATGACTATGCTCTTCTTTCTGCTGGACGCATTCCCGTTCACACAGACAGAAGCACTCGTGGCAGACACACAGTCACCATCCTTCCCATTTTCTTCATTGCCTGTGGCACAGGCCTTCGCAGCCGAAATACTATATTAAACAACCTCCTCCTGCACGTTGCTTTCCAGCTTCTCTTGCCATCCTGCATGACTCAGAAGAGATGTCTCAGAGGAATAAGGTTTTTTCCAGCCACCAGCACATTTACCATCCCATAAGCAGCTACAAGAGGCCACATGGAATCGTAGAATAGTTTGGGTTGGAAGGG
>NW_008817992.1:0-315 GCF_000699105.1 Pygoscelis adeliae | reverse complement strand
AAGAGAGGAAAAGAGAGAGAGAGAGAGAGGGAGAAGGAGCCTCTCAGCTCTGAGAATTCCCTGTGAGTCTGTGCTCTGCGTGCACCAGATTGTATGGATGTGTTGTGGGTTACAAGGGAGCTGGAGCCTCCTTGATTGGCTCTTTGACGCTTTCGGACCAATTGTGTGGCTCCATAGGCGTGGTTTTGACAGGTCGAGTGGAAGGGGGACAGAGCCGAGTTATAAAAAGAAGGTGTCGGAAACTGTAACGCTGCAGCAAAGCATCACTAGTACTCCGGGCCGTGTGAATATGTCAACATGATCAGAGGGGAGGGA
>NW_008817991.1:0-315 GCF_000699105.1 Pygoscelis adeliae | reverse complement strand
TGCCCCTGGGTGCTCTTCTCTTGCTGCTGGAGGGGACGGTGTGTGTCCCCTGGGGACACTGAGGTCCCCTCCGGCCCCGTAAGGTCCCGGCTGGGGATGAGATGCTGTCACCCGTGATGAAAATGCAGCTGGATTTTAGGGAAAATGCGGTGGATCTCAAAACTCGGGAGCAAAAAGCAGCCACCAGTGGGGAAACTGAGGCATGGGGTGCATGCCAGCACAGGGGGTCCATGCCCTGAGCGTGACCGGGGCAGTGACACCATCCTGGGGTGCTCCCCCAAAGCGAAGCGGAGCCTAGGCAGCTCCCCTGGGGAA
>NW_008817990.1:0-315 GCF_000699105.1 Pygoscelis adeliae | reverse complement strand
GAATTTATTTAAAGAAATTATTCTGAGACTGTTAAACTGTAATAAGATAAAGAAAATGTTTTCTCATTTTTATAGAATAATAAAAAGTTATGACTTATATTGTAGTACCAACTATCAATCACAATTATGTTTCTAAAGAAGATCCATGCTAACAGTTTGTAAGGAGTTATAACAAGACTTCTCATTCATACAGTGTTGTCATATTAATTTCAGAAAAAATCCTAGAAATCCCTGGAAAGTAACTATTAACCCTCTTTATGGATGGTACACTGATACCTAGAGAAGTTAATTGTTTTGCCTCAGGCTATACAGTCA
>NW_008817989.1:0-315 GCF_000699105.1 Pygoscelis adeliae | reverse complement strand
GGCTTTCCCCGCCGTGTTTGGGGTGCCAGGGGGTGTTTTGCAGCTCGGGCTGCGCCGGGGGAGGTTTTTGGGGTCCGAGCATCCATTGCACGGCTGCAGGATGGAGCCAGAAGATGCTCGGCGTGGGACGCGGCTGTGCCGGGCGAGCGGGTCCCCGGGGTTTCCGGTGGCGCCGGTGTGCCGAGCTGTGCCGAGCTGCCCCATGCCCATCCAGCCTCGGTAGAGTGGCCCGTTGTCATGACAACCTGAGAGGCTGGTTAAAAATAACAAGTGGCTGCTAGTTTGGGGGTTTCTTCCCTGTGCCCACCTCCAGAC
>NW_008817988.1:0-315 GCF_000699105.1 Pygoscelis adeliae | reverse complement strand
GAGCAGCAGCCAGGAGCTGCTGGCCTGGTGCGGCCCATACTCTAGGTACTCTGCCCCATCTATATATTTTTATATTTAAATACAAAACATTATACACTATATAGTATATAATTTATACTGTTTATAATCACATACTATATATTATGTACACAAGCAATATTATATATATAAAAAATACTCTCTCCCTCCTCTGATGAACCAACACAGTATATTATATACTATACATTAGATAGATAGTGTATATATACTATACATTATATATATACTACACAGAGTATATGCATTCACACACAATATACTTACACTATATATACA
>NW_008817987.1:0-315 GCF_000699105.1 Pygoscelis adeliae | reverse complement strand
GTGTTCAGCTGCCTGCTGGGTTAAACCACGACAGCTGCCCAAACTGAAGCAATCTACCATCCTATATGTATGTTGAAGTTTACATTCAGATTCTTTCTATTTCCAAGCTTTGAAAACTGCCCAGGACATACACCTTTATCCCTCATACAATAAAAAAGTGTGATTTCTTCTTCAAAAATACAAGTGTTAGGGACATTCACAATGAATAGTAGACATGTATTAAAAAACAAATTTAACATAATTTTTAATCTGAAATCAAGGTAGTACCTCTGCTTCTTTATTCCATGTTGTGGCGGTGTGCTCCCCCTGCCCTGC
>NW_008817986.1:0-315 GCF_000699105.1 Pygoscelis adeliae | reverse complement strand
TGTTTCTCAGGAAGGAGCCCCAGCGTTCGGGCTATCCCCCCCCAGCCCCCCGGCTGGCAGCACCGCCGGCGGTACGGCCGGCAGAGCCGAGACCTCCCGGCCTGTCCCGCGGAGAGGTGGCCGGAGGAACTCATCCACTGGAGACGCCAGAAACCTTTGGGACACGGGCAGCGTTTGAGGACGGCTCTCGCCCCGAGGACGTCTAACTGTGGCTCTCCGCTTCCCAGGCGGGTTACGGGCTGGGGTCCACGCCGGCGGTGCCGGGGGGATTTTGCCCGGGTAGCCGCGCACCACCCCGCAAATCCCCAGCGCTGC
>NW_008817985.1:0-315 GCF_000699105.1 Pygoscelis adeliae | reverse complement strand
CCATGGGAAGGGGTGAGGCTGGACCCTCTCCATCCCCAGCGGCTGATGGAGCGGGGCGCGCCAGAAAGGCTGCGGTGGCTTTTACCAGCCCGTGTCCTGCTTACGTGGCAGCACAGGGAGCACCCCAGCTCTGCCCCATCTCCTACACTGTGCCCGTTGCCGGCGCCTTCACCCCTAAGATGCTCTCCTGCCCTGTGCCACCCCTTTCCCAGCCCCACAGTGGCTGGTCTGAGCACCCATCCAGCACCCATCCAGCCTGCCCTGGCTTGCTGGGTCACTGGGCTCCGGTGACACAGGGGACGGCATTTCTCCTCT
>NW_008817984.1:0-315 GCF_000699105.1 Pygoscelis adeliae | reverse complement strand
GGGTTGCCCAGCCTCAGCAAGCTCTCCCTGGGTGCCAATGCCATCCGTTCCCTGCAGCCGGGGCTCTTTGCCACCACCTGCCGCCTGCAGGACCTGCGCTTGCCAAGGAACAAGATCGAGGCGCTGCCTCCTGGCATCTTCCGTCCGCTCCAGCGCCTCCAGACCCTGGACCTCTCACAGAACATCTTGGCCGAGCTGCCGGCTGGGCTGCTGGCCCCCCTCACCACCCTCCGCCTCCTCAAGCTCAGTGACAACCTGCTGACACAGGTGCCCCCTGGCGCTTTTGGGGCGCTGAACCAGCTGGCCGAGCTCCAC
>NW_008817983.1:0-315 GCF_000699105.1 Pygoscelis adeliae | reverse complement strand
ACAGGCACCAGAGCTCTCCCAGCAGCGAGACAAGGACATGGAGGACGTCAGTCCAACGGCCGACGGTGAGGAGGAGGATGAAGAGGCCGCCCATCCGTACCAGCACTGTCTGGTAAACCGGCTGCCCGCCGGTGCTCTGCCACGGCTCCTCTGCAAGGACGTGGCATTGGGGCGGCCACCGCGGGGGGGGACCCTGTCCCCTCCCCAGCCCCACGACCGGGGGACGCCGTGCATTTCAGGGATGCTATGGGGTGGCTTTGCATACAGCCCCGGGATGCCCCGTCTGCCCCTATACAGCCCCAGGATGC
The DNA here is from genome assembly GCF_000699105.1 of Pygoscelis adeliae. Classification (NCBI taxonomy): domain Eukaryota; kingdom Metazoa; phylum Chordata; class Aves; order Sphenisciformes; family Spheniscidae; genus Pygoscelis; species Pygoscelis adeliae. The sequence goes on along the minus strand of NW_008817983.1, from coordinate 7 downwards.
CCCACAC
>NW_008817982.1:0-315 GCF_000699105.1 Pygoscelis adeliae | reverse complement strand
GGGGGGGTGTCCCCTGGGGTGTCCCCAGGGCGGTGGGACTGCCACTGCCTGTCCCCCGCAGACATCATGGCTGACAAGGAGGGGGTGACGCTGTCGCTAGAGGAGGAGGAGGATGCCGACGTGGCCCTGGCGTACAAGACGCCAGAGAAGAAGAGCCTGCGGGAGATCCAGGAGCTGGACCCAGGGGATGAGAGCCTGCGGAAGTACAAGCAGGCGCTGCTGGGTGCCATCCCTGCTGCCGTGGGTAAGGCCGGGGGCTGCCCGCTGGGGCTGGGCTCCCTGGCACCCCAGCACCCAGGCTGGGCGATGCAGCCT
>NW_008817981.1:0-315 GCF_000699105.1 Pygoscelis adeliae | reverse complement strand
CTGTGGAGCTGTGGCTGCGTGACAAGGACCGTCACCGTGTCACCGTCACCACGTCACCCTGTCCGCAACGTCCCTCTCACCCCCCCCACGTTGTCCCCTGTCCAGCTGCGCGCTGAGGACTGTCACCGTGTCACACTGTCCCCAGCGTCCCCCTCACCCCCCACAGCCAGCACGCAGAGCTGTGGCTGTGTGCTAAGGGCTGCCGCCTTGCCACCACCGCCGCGTCGCCATCACCGCGTCACCGTCACCACGTCACCTTGTCCCCAACATCCCCCTCGTCCTCCCCCAGGTCATCACCCAGCCAGCGCACCGAGA
>NW_008817980.1:0-315 GCF_000699105.1 Pygoscelis adeliae | reverse complement strand
CCACCATGGGTCACCCTATGGGTCCTGGTCGATGTTGGGGGTCACTCTATGGGTCTCGGGTGCTGCTGTGGGTCACCCTATGGGTGTTGGGTGCCCCCAGGGGTCACCCTATGGGTGTTGGGTGCCCCTGGTGGTCCCCCCATGGGTCTTGGTTGATGTTGGGTGTCCCCCCATGGGTCTTGGGTGCTGCTGAGGGTCACCCTATGGGTCTCGGGTGCTCTTGGGGGTCACCCCATGGGCCTTGGTTGCTGTTGGGCGTCACCCTGTGGGTGTTGGGTGCCCCTGTGGGTCACCCTGTGGGTCTCAGGTGCCACC
>NW_008817979.1:0-315 GCF_000699105.1 Pygoscelis adeliae | reverse complement strand
TCCCCTGGGGACAGGAACGTCCCCCCGTGTCACCCGGCTGGGAAGGGGCGGCTGCTCTCCCCACACCCATCCCCAGCCCCTTTCCATGGGAATGCCAGCCCTGCAAACCCAAACAGGGCCAAATCCAGCATCTTCTCCCAACGGGACACTCGTGCCCATCGCCTCCGGTGGGGAACTGCCGGGAACACCGCTTGGGCAGTGCTGCGGCGACCGTCACCTGCCCCACCAGCGGGGTCCCAGCCCCACCACCCCCCTCCCATTTCTCCCCTGGCTTCACCGTTGGGTGACCTTGGCGAGCCCTAATCCCCCGTCCGC
>NW_008817978.1:0-315 GCF_000699105.1 Pygoscelis adeliae | reverse complement strand
GATGTCCGGGGACACCCAGTTCTGCTCCCGGTCCCCCTCGCCCACCTTCTCTGGGCGCTTGTCCTCTGCTGCTGGGGCAGGATGGAGCCAAGGCAGGTTCTCCTCCTCCCCGGCACCGTGGGCTGGGTGGTGGGTGCCCCCCCAGGCCCGCTGCAGCCCCCTGCCTCAGTTTCCCCACTGCCGTGCTCACCCTTCCCTCCCTGCTCAGGCTGCTGGGGTGCTTGCGCCTGCACCAGGATGGGATGGAGAAACACTCTCCAGATGGACAGAGAACTCTGAGCCATCTTGGCTCCTGGGCCGGGCTGTCCCCACCTG
>NW_008817977.1:0-314 GCF_000699105.1 Pygoscelis adeliae | reverse complement strand
TCAGCCCCGGAGCCTGCGGTCAGGCCGAGGCGGCGGGTTCACACGGTCCTGCCTCACCTAGACAAAATATGCGGGAGCCACAGGCGCTGCTGCCAGAGCCCGCAACATCTCTGGGACTGTGCAGCAGCTCTGTCCACTCCTGCCCCACTCCTGCTCTGCTCCTGTCCTGCTCCTGCACTGATCCTGCCCAACTCCCTCCCTGGCCACACTGCCACCCCTGCAGGGAGCATCTCCCCATCCACCGTGGCCAGGGATGCGTCTCCTTTTCCTGCGGGCATTGCCCTGAGGCAGGGACACCCATCGGAGTCCCACCA
>NW_008817976.1:0-314 GCF_000699105.1 Pygoscelis adeliae | reverse complement strand
CCTCTGGAAACTAAATCAGACCCGTTTCTCGACCCCTCGACACCGCCAAGTTAGAGCCACCAGACCCAGGTCCTGCTGGGGGAGGTCAGGCACATTCAGTCAAGGGAGCTGAAAAACATTTCAGCCACTCTTGTCGTTTCTAACCCCTCCCGGCACACACCGCCACCTCGTAAACAAAAACTATTAATAAAACAACCCTAGAACCAAATTCCCAACGATATTTTTCAATGCCACCCACACTCCAGACAGAGAGAAAAAGGATTCGCCACCCTGTAAAGGGCCAAGAATAAAAATAAGGAGCAAAAATATAAAAA
>NW_008817975.1:0-315 GCF_000699105.1 Pygoscelis adeliae | reverse complement strand
GAACTCAGTGAAGAAAAATATAAAGAATTATGACAGGGGATGAAAGCTGAGCAATTGAAAGCAGAAGAGATTTATGGTCAGATTGTTTAAACACTTTGCTTTTTGTTAGCACCTATTATACCTCAGTGCCTTAAAAACATTTGGGAGGAGCGAGCATTTTGTACAAGATTTGACAGCCCTAAAAGTGCAGTCCAGAGAGAAAATGACCCACCTGTATTCGAGGCTTGCTCGATTCCCTCTCAGGAAAGGGGGGGTGACAAGCCACCATTCCCAATACTTTTATTCTAAAAACCAGAAGGCAGAAGCAGGCTTTGC
>NW_008817974.1:0-315 GCF_000699105.1 Pygoscelis adeliae | reverse complement strand
TACGGGTTCCAGCGGCTGCAGAAGGTCATCCCCCGGCATCCCGGGGACCCTGAACGCCTCCCCAAGGTAGGGAACCCCTGCTCGGGGTTTGGCGCAGATGCTGTGCCCTGCTCTCTGCCGTGGCCAGTGACACCCACGGGTGCAGGCAGGGACACGCCATCTCCCAGGGGTGCTGGGCACCGCCTCGCCCGGACCCAGGGGTCTTCCCTGGAAAGTGCCAGAGGACCAAGGGACAGGGAGGGGGGTGCAGAGCCCCTGTCCCCCCTGCCTTGGCGCTGGGTGCAGCCCGCAGGCTGGCCTGGCTCCCCGACTCTC
>NW_008817973.1:0-313 GCF_000699105.1 Pygoscelis adeliae | reverse complement strand
TTTGACCTTTAGTCAGAATAAAATATTAAGTTACATCATGGTGGGTAGGTGCAAGATGACGCCTTCTGTTACTTCTCTGTGTATACTAGATCTCTAATGACGAAACTGCTCAGGAAAGTAGTGTTTTGTAGTGGCTTTAGTATTTAACTCCAGAGCTACCTTTTAGGTTCTGTAGCTGCCAAATATTTACTATTTGTCTTCATTCATATTTACACACCTTCCTCCTTGTTTTGTGTTAGTCGTAGATGGTATCTACTACAGGAAGCTGGTACTATACAAATGGTTGTGATTTTCATAGCTGTGTCACACTGCC
>NW_008817972.1:0-315 GCF_000699105.1 Pygoscelis adeliae | reverse complement strand
CTGGGGGGAGCAGGGCTCAGCACCACGCCGGGGCTCAGCACCCCGCCCCACCCTGCCAGGCATGGCTGGCACCAGCACCCACCAGGTCTGCAGCACATCCAGGGTGCCCTCAGGGGGGCCCCCATTCCCCGCCAGCTGCTGCCGACGCTTCCACTGAATCAGCTCGTCATCCAGGATGGTCGTTTGCTGCTTGCGCAGCAGCTGCAGCGTCTTCTGGTGCTTCTCGGCCAGGTCCTGCGGGGCGGGACAGTGTTATGGGGTGCAGGGATGGCGGCACAGCTGGCACGGGGCCGGGGAAGCAGCACTCACCACACG
>NW_008817971.1:0-314 GCF_000699105.1 Pygoscelis adeliae | reverse complement strand
AGGAGTTTCATTCCCGATTTTTGGTGACAATATGTCTATTCCTGGAAACAATCTATGCTTCCATCTAGGCCATGCATCACTGTGTACAAGCACTGTGCTTGCCTGGCTTTTCAGAGGCAAGAGACAGGACCATGCCTTACCGAGTTTTCTAGAGAAGGTGATTAGTACCTTTTCAATCCATTCAAGTGGCTGTTTGGTCTTTTTAGAGTAATGTGGAAGGTGCCAGGATATTGTTTGTTATTGAAACACACGGGACAGAAAAAAGAGGGATGGCTGGGACAGAAAACAAATCAACAGAAAAAGTAGAAGACATT
>NW_008817970.1:0-314 GCF_000699105.1 Pygoscelis adeliae | reverse complement strand
GTTGGAAGACATCCCTCCCGGCATGCAGGCGGATGGGATATGGGATGGCAGGTGGGATGGGATATGGGGTGGGATTGGGATGGGATAGCTAAAGTGCCCCTCTGAGAACCATCCAAGCAGGGTGTCTCCATCCGTTACCAATGTTTTGGGGTTCCAAGTGTGGGTGAGCCCCTGCTCCCTCCTGGCCAGCAGAAACACACCCCAGGGCAGGTTATTCCCACTGGATGGTGCAGAGGGGAGCACCGGGGCCAAGCTCAGCCCTCCTGGGCTCCGGGGCGGGGGGAGGCTCACCAGCCTCGGGGGCTGCGGGCAGG
>NW_008817969.1:0-314 GCF_000699105.1 Pygoscelis adeliae | reverse complement strand
CTGAAATGGTCACCTGGAGGGGTTTGTCCTTTACACCTGACAAAGCCTGCCCAAAGTCACCCACATCCCTTTGTCCTGAACACTAGACTTGTTGTGTCTCTCAGCAAAACCCTGCGATGCTTTCCATGGCTCCAAGACATGTCTGGTGCGTTGACAGATGCCCAAGGAGCTGTAACCCTTCACTTCTGCCCCCAGACCTTCTCTCTGTGCCCCCCAGCTCCCTTTATGAAGTACTTAGCAATGTTGGCAGAGCTGCACAGTCACTGCTTGGGAGTTCACATGGACTCATGACGTTGAAGGGAGGGCATTCAGCA
>NW_008817968.1:0-308 GCF_000699105.1 Pygoscelis adeliae | reverse complement strand
CACTACTTTGGCAAAGCTTTGGATGGAGATGTTCCACAAGGCGTGCCTGACAAAAATGGACTAAGCTTTGCTGAAGAAAGCAACTCAAAACAGACCTTTTGCCTCTGAGGAGAAAGCATATTCATCCTTTTACCTATGCTGAACTAAATTCGTGACCCTTTTTTTCGCAAAATTATCATCCACAAACACTTGGGGCTTGAAAACGGTTTGGCAGAAGCATCCTTTATGTCAAAAGTAGGACTTTTACCGTGCTTATGATAATCAGCGTTTCAAGTCACGTTTCATCATTAAAGCCTTAGGCCCAGATG
>NW_008817967.1:0-314 GCF_000699105.1 Pygoscelis adeliae | reverse complement strand
CCGTGACCTTCACGGGCGGATAATGATTGGATGATCAATAGTGGAATTAGGAGCCCCCTCTCCTCCTCTGTGCCGTTTTTCACCCCTTAATGCAGAACAGATGGCTCGTGCGCTTCAAAGCAAGATGAGCCTTAGCTGCTTAAAATCAAATTAAGATGTATGCAAATAGCGTGTGAGCCCAGGGGAAGGTGCGCCAGGAGCACCCTGCCTCCCGAATGCCTCCCAAACGCTGGGTGCTAGGCTCCGTGGTGGGGTGCACTGAACACGCCAGGTCTCAGTCCCGCTGTGCCTCCGGAGCTGCTCAGCCAGGCCCC
>NW_008817966.1:0-314 GCF_000699105.1 Pygoscelis adeliae | reverse complement strand
GGGCTGGCCCTTGCTGATGCTGAGGGGGAAAATTCCTGCCCGGATCCCCACGGGAGTTGCGCACATCCTGTGCCGACTCTGCTCAGAGAGTGATGGATGGGTCCAGCGTGGCCCCAGGGGCTCCTGCCGGCTCTGCCTTCCCGGGGCTCCAGGCGCCTCTCCGTGGGAGGCTCCGTGTCGTTTGCAAGTGTTTATGGGGAACAGATGGTGCCGCGGGGCGAGGGTGACCCCTGACTGCGGGGTGTACGGGGCACAGGTCGCCTTCACACCTTCATCCCTCTGTGGCTGTAATTGGGGATGGGGTCTCTGCGTTC
>NW_008817965.1:0-314 GCF_000699105.1 Pygoscelis adeliae | reverse complement strand
GGTGAGCCTAAGATGAGTTATGGGGTGAGAGGGAGGTTTTTGGGGTGCTGTGAGCCCCTAGGGGCAAGCCCAAGATGGGTTATAGGGTGAGAGGAGTTTTTTTGGGGTGCCCCAACCTCATCTCCCACCCAGGGGTGAGCTGAAGTTGGGGTAGGGGGTGAGAGAAGGTTTTTGGGGTGCCCCGATCTCATCCCCCCCACCTAGAGGCAAGCCTAAAATGTGGTATGGGGCAAGAGGAGGTTTTTGGGGTGCCATGACCCCCCAGGAGGGAGCCCAAGATGGGGTAGGGGGTGAGAGGAGGTTTTTGGGGTGCC
>NW_008817964.1:0-314 GCF_000699105.1 Pygoscelis adeliae | reverse complement strand
CCCTCAGGAAATAGGTTAAAAAGCCCCAGAAAAGGGGAAAAACCCTGGAAAAGAGGGGAAAAAAACCCTCAAAAAATAGATTAAAAGGCCCCAGAAAAAGGAGCTAAAAAGCCTTCGGAAAATAGGTTAAAAATCCCGGAAAAAGGGGCTGAAAAACCTGGAAAAAGGGGCTGAAAAAAAAACCCCCCGAAAAAGGGGCTGAACCCCCCCCCGGGGAAAAAAAAGGGGCTGGAAAAAAAAAACACCCTTCAGAAAACAGCTTCAAAAAGCCTCGGAAAAGGGGAAACCCCCCCGGAAAATGGGTTCAAACCCCC
>NW_008817963.1:0-314 GCF_000699105.1 Pygoscelis adeliae | reverse complement strand
AAATCCAAACAGGAAAAAGACTGACCCGGCATTGCTGGCGTAAACAACACCCAGAGTTGTGTACGGGGAGATCAAAGCGCCCGGAGGCGGCTTTTCTCTGTCGTGGGGATGCGCTGACCTCCTGGCCCCATTCCTGGCGGGCTTTACCCCACCAAGACCCCGCTGCGGTGCTACCTCCTTGTTTCAAATAGTGTGCTGTGCCTCAGGTGCCGCTGCGCCTGGAACACCTTCGCCGCCTCCCGTTACGGGACACCTTGGTGACGCCAAGATCGGGCCGATAGGACGAGGGGAATAAAGCCGTGGGGCAGTAGTGG
>NW_008817962.1:0-312 GCF_000699105.1 Pygoscelis adeliae | reverse complement strand
GGACTCTAATACGTTAAGAGTGACGGTAATCCATTATCGAGAAAGACCAATACCTTGTTTGTTGTTTATTATTAACGATGACTCAGTATTTACTAATGCTTTCTTGCTTGATCATCAGTAGGGTTATCATTCACTGTCTAGACGTGTCTTCAAATCTTCGGGTGTGCGATAAAGCAAGCGGTCAAAAATGCATCGACCGACCGTTAATTACGGAGAATCGAATGCCTTCGTCATGATTCATTCCCCTTGACTGACGCTATTTGAGTTAGCGATTACCTCCCAGTGTACGCTAAAGGCAGGCATAAAAAAAAA
>NW_008817961.1:0-314 GCF_000699105.1 Pygoscelis adeliae | reverse complement strand
TGTGTGGTGCCAGTCCCATAGGATTTGGTTAAACCTTCCGCTTAGTGCAATAGAATCAGAGTTCTGGTTTGCATTACACAAGCCTAAGCAGTTTGTAAGAAAAAAGAAAAAAGCAAAAAAAAAGTCTATGGGCCATCAATAGACCACATTTCAAATCAGATACAGAGACCGGATCCATTTTTTGCACACTATTAGCGTGCAGCTGTATCTCTAGCAGTACATTTATTAGGAATACAAACCGAGGAACACAGTAGAATGCTCTGCCAATACACTGATGGTATCTTCTAAGCCAAATATTCCCTGGGAATAAATAA
>NW_008817960.1:0-314 GCF_000699105.1 Pygoscelis adeliae | reverse complement strand
ACACTTGGCTGTGCCTGTGCCCAGGTCCAGACCCTGGTGCCAGACACCCTGAACCGAGCCCTGCGGGGACACGTGCCCCCGGCCCAGTGCAGAGGTACGGCACCCCTGCACCCGGCGCCCCAGGGATATGCCCGGGTTTGCAGCACAGAGCAGCGCCGGGGCTGGGCCTGCCCTCCCGGGACCCACCTGCCTGCTGTGCCTGGATGAGCTTGCCGTACACTGCATCGGCGGACTCGATCAGCGTCCGGCTGGTCTGGATCATCTGGGGAGAGGGGCGGCGTGAGGAGCTGGGCAGCCCCCGGCCCCACGCACCC
>NW_008817959.1:0-313 GCF_000699105.1 Pygoscelis adeliae | reverse complement strand
GGGTTTTTTTTGAAAAAAGAAAAAGGTTTTCTTAGAGTCTGGTATGAAGATGTGAACATTTGTTTCACCTTGCTGAGTATATGTAACATTTGAATGAATAATTTTCCCTAACAATCCAGAGCACTAAGTCCAGAGACATGAAGTTTTCAGTGTTACTAGAGATGCTCAAAGGACTGTTGTCAACTCAACTGATCTAGTAGAGTCAGAATCACCTTAAAACCTGGCAAAATTTTCTCATCCATCAGACCGAAAACATAGATAAATGTTACCCTCTACTAATATTATAATAAACATGTTCAAGGACATTTTTTTT
>NW_008817958.1:0-314 GCF_000699105.1 Pygoscelis adeliae | reverse complement strand
CAAGTCCCTCAAAAAAATCCAAGTGCTTTATAGTTTTGTTTCTAAGAAACGGCAAAGCGCCAAGTGACCAGATTTTCATCATTGCAATCCATACGGATCACCTAAAATCAGCGGAATCTTTTTAAAAAGGGTTTATGCTCTTCATTATTTATGAATTTCAAATTTCACAAACGGGTTTGCTTTCACAAGGCTCTTCCCAAGATATGTTAATACTACATTCGGTAATATATTTTCAAACGAGTAATAACTCTGGCAGTAGAAGCAGGCCACGGGGGGGTACACGTGCCACCCTGCTGCTGGAGGGGCTGTGCGGG
>NW_008817957.1:0-314 GCF_000699105.1 Pygoscelis adeliae | reverse complement strand
TTCGGTCCGGTGGTGCCAGCCGCACCTGGTCCGTGCCGAGCCTGGCTGCACACTCAGTTTCGCATGCTGCTGAAACGAGAACATGTTTCTGTTCCTCAATTTTTATTTTGAGACCCAATATCTAAGCTTTCCTACGATGCCCGCACTGTCTTTCGGTGTTTGCAGGGTGCATGGCTCCTCTGCCATGTCCTCGCCAGTGCGGGAGCGCCGCGGGCTGCCAGCGAGGTGTCCCGGCAAACGCGGGATGCTGTCAATGCAAGGAAATCCTGCGAGGGGCTGCTGGAAGTCGCTCGTCTCTGCCCCCTTCCATGTCT
>NW_008817956.1:0-314 GCF_000699105.1 Pygoscelis adeliae | reverse complement strand
TCCCCACCGCAGCCACAAGCGTTGGGCGCGAGAGGAGAGAGCTCCCCGGGAGCGTTTCTGCTGGACCGAGATCTCACCCGGGACGAGCCCAGAGGGGTTGGGTGCGTGGCAGCAGACACATCCAAGTTGGAGAGGTAAAAGATGTTTAGCTTAAGTGGATGGGGGAAGCACCCAAAGACTGGGGAAACACGGGGACCTCAGAAAGCCCAATGCCCAAACCCTTTTGTGTAGTGAAGAACAAGGCCCTCAGCTTTGCCAGGCCAGAAAATATTAAAAAAAAAAAAACAAAACCCAACAAATGAGAAGAAGTGGAA
>NW_008817955.1:0-313 GCF_000699105.1 Pygoscelis adeliae | reverse complement strand
ACACACACACACACTCCTTCACTTCACCCGTTTCCTTGGTGCTGTGCTCACCTTTCCACTGCTACCCTGTATTCTAGTGCTTTCACACTGATGGTGGTAGTGGGGGATGTTGTCATGAGCTGTCAGCATCTGGAGTCCTTTGCCAGGAAGAATATGATGTTCATGTCGATGATTTCTTCTTTCTCCCTCTAGGATCCACTTGGGATCATTTTTATATGTTTGCTGATATATCCAAATTTACTACGCCTCGTGCCATCTCAATATGTTATCTCTTTGTTCTCTTTGTTACCCCTAAACCCAGTTTTGTCCAGCT
>NW_008817954.1:0-314 GCF_000699105.1 Pygoscelis adeliae | reverse complement strand
GTTATAGCACAGCGTGACACGGCATGTAATAGCATGGCACGACATGCCGTAGGACGGCATGAAATGGCACGGCATGGGACGGATGCCATGCAATGGCAGAGCGTGGCACGGGATGGCATGCAATGGCATGACACCGCATGGTACAGGATGACGTTTAACAGCACAGCATGGCACGGCCTGGGTTGGCATAGGATGACCCAGCATGGCAGAGCACGGCACGGCCCAGAGCCCCCCCAAGACACGGGGGCACCACATGGAGCCGCCCCTCACCTTCGGCTTCTCCTCAGCTCCCATGAAGAGCTCCTGCTCGCTGA
>NW_008817953.1:0-314 GCF_000699105.1 Pygoscelis adeliae | reverse complement strand
GGCCGGCGGCGCTGCCCGGCCGTTGGCCCCCCTTTTCCAGGCTACGGGGAAAGTAGTTGGATCTCGGGGCGTTGGGGGCGGCCCCAAGACGGACGCGCCGAGACCCCCGGCGGGCTCTCCCCTCCCGGACGCCGGAGATTCAACGGCTTTACTTACGCGTGAGACGAAGCACAAGCGGTGGAGATGTGGGTGTGGGGAGGTTGGAAGGGAGCCCTGCGCGTATGTTTTAAATTATTTTCCTCTTAGAAACTTTATTTTAATGATCTGTGACCTGTCAGGGAAAGAAGAGAGATTGTGTGAGCACAGGACAAAAA
>NW_008817952.1:0-314 GCF_000699105.1 Pygoscelis adeliae | reverse complement strand
TCGCATCTTCTGTTTTCACCAGGGAGATGAGGACTGGACGCAATACCCCATTTGCGCTCACGGCATTGCCAAGCACAGAGATAACGATCCGTTCCCGGTCCCGCTTCTGCTTTGCTTTTGCCTGCGACCGTCCGTCACCTGAGGCTTCCTGATCACGACGGAATTTCCGTCTGCTTCTGCCCGAGCCTTCCCCAGCCTCGGGCTCCCGAGCGGTGAGGACGGACGGCGTGCCGTCACCCTGCCCGCGCTCGCGGCCGGCTCTGTTTCCTCGGCCTGCTCCCAGAACCAAAAAGCAGAGCAGGTTGTTTTTAAAA
>NW_008817951.1:0-314 GCF_000699105.1 Pygoscelis adeliae | reverse complement strand
ACCAGCACACCAGGGTGCCCCTTCGCTGATGTCGGGGAGCACTCCATGTCTTCCTGACTACAGCAGCCAGTCAAACACAGGCGGTACAGTCAGGGCAACAGGTTTCTTCTCCTGCTGCAGGCTGCACAGAGCAGGCACACAGGGCTGCTGGACTGGGACCCCCAGGCATCCCCGCCTCATTTTGCAGCTGCACCTTCTACTCCCCCTTTTCCCCCTTTATCCTGATGCTCTACTTTCCGAACTTTTGGCTGGTACGTTTTCCCTTTATATTCTCAACAGTTTCACCCCAGGCCAACTAGTTTTCTCCTTTCATG
>NW_008817950.1:0-314 GCF_000699105.1 Pygoscelis adeliae | reverse complement strand
GTGGATCCGCTGGTGGGTGATGAGGTTGGAGCTATCGTTGAAGCTCTTCCCGCACTCGGGGCAAGTGTAGGGCTTCTCCCCCTTGTGGGTCCTCTGATGGGAGAGGAGGTGGGAATGGAGGCTGAAGGTCTTCCCGCACTCGGCGCAACCGTAGGGTCTCTCCCCGGTGTGGATCCGGTGGTGCTTGGTGAGGTCCGAGCTCTGGCTGAAGATCTTCCCGCAGTCGGCGCAGGCGTAGGGCTTGTCCCCGGTGTGGGTCTTCTGGTGGATCAGGAGGACGGACCTATAGCTGAAGCTCTTCCCACACTCGGGAC
>NW_008817949.1:0-314 GCF_000699105.1 Pygoscelis adeliae | reverse complement strand
GTGGAAACTAGATAACACTTTTTTTTTTTTATGAAAGTGGAGTGGATCTTAACTTAAAAAGAATGAAGATAACTAGAGATTTCCAATTCCACAGTATAATGCATTCAGTAGTTTCACAGCAAAATGGTGATTGTGCAGCCTGTCCCCATCACCACGGACCTGCCTGGCCATCTCGGCGCTGTGTCACTGGGCTGTCACTGGTTCCTGTCACTGGGCTTGATCCTGATTCCCCGCCAGTGGACCAATGTCCCAGCCCAGCCTCAGCCCATCTCTGTCCCCAGGCATGTGCCTGATGCCCAGGGCTGGGGCTGCCC
>NW_008817948.1:0-314 GCF_000699105.1 Pygoscelis adeliae | reverse complement strand
CCCCCCCCCCCCCCAACCCCCCCCCCCCCAGGTTCTTCTTCCTGGCCCGCGGGGAGGAGCCCACCGACCTCACCAACCAGTGGCTGGAGTGGGAGGCCCCTGAGCTGCAGGTGGGTGCCCCGGGGGTCTGGCGGCTTCCCCGCCCCACCACCGGGCCCGGCCTACCTGACCCCTTCTGTCTCTGTCTGCTCCCAGCCGGCTGCCTCAGCTGCCCTGTACGCTCAGCTGGTGCACGGCAGGAAGGGGCTGGGGGCAGTGGAGGCCCTGGGGAAGTTGCTGGCCCACACAGAGCAGAACTTGTCCGGGAGAGGCAC
>NW_008817947.1:0-314 GCF_000699105.1 Pygoscelis adeliae | reverse complement strand
GCAGGAGCCCCGGCAGCTGCTGCCAGCCCTGTCCCGCGCCCCTGCGTCGTGGGGATGCTCGTGATGAGGTTTGCAGGGCACCCGAGGGTCTCAGAGATGCACACAGCAAAGGGAGCAGCGCGAGGGGGGTCCCGGTGGGGTTGCAGGTGCCACCGAAGGTCGTTAGCAGCAGGAGATGCTCATGCAGGTTAGGGCAGCCTCTGCCCCTGGCCCTGCCGTGGCTCTCAGCAGCCCCACAAGAGTGTCCCAGCTCCCTGCCCTCCCGCTCGGCAGAGGTGACACGGTCAGTGTCGCCCAACCGATCCCTGATAGCG
>NW_008817946.1:0-314 GCF_000699105.1 Pygoscelis adeliae | reverse complement strand
TCATACTGCGATGCTCCAGGACCTGCACCACTCAGCGGGACCCCTCATGCTGGCCCCGGCACACCCGGTGGCACCGGGAGCCCTGAGGTCCCACAGGACCCCTCCTGCCACCCTGCCCTCCACATGAGGACCCTGAGCCAGCCTGGACCAGCACCCAGCCCCGGTCCAGGCTCACTCCCCTCCAGCCCCTTCCCAACCTCCCCAGGCCCCAGCCAGGCAGGGTTCCTCACAGGACGGTTAATGCCTGCCGGGCACAAGCAGGAACCAAGCCCTTGCTCCCAGTGCTGCCCAGGACACCGTGGGGGCTCAGCCCT
>NW_008817945.1:0-314 GCF_000699105.1 Pygoscelis adeliae | reverse complement strand
AGCCGGCTCGTCTGTGGCTCCAAGCAGCGCCTGAGGTCCTCCCTGCCCTGTGGCAGGGACAAGATGCCTGGGAGGAGGAGGAAATGGCCGTGGAGGAAGGTAGGTGGCTGCAAGCTGGAGCCTCCAGCTGAGCAGGGCTGTGGGTCCGTCTGGCACCCGCCATGCCCCATGTGTTGTTCATGAGGCACTGGCCCAAAATGGCTCTTTTCCTGGGGCAGCTTTGGAGGAGAGTGACAGTGAGGAAGAGGAGGAGAAGGAGGAAGGCAGCACAGACCTTGGCATCATGGCAGAGTTGGTGAGTGCTTTCCCTGAAC
>NW_008817944.1:0-314 GCF_000699105.1 Pygoscelis adeliae | reverse complement strand
GAGCTGAGCTGCTCCCCACCAGTGCCCACGGTGCAGCTGGGGCTCTCAGGGGAAGGGCCCCCACGCTGGGTCACAGTGTCTCACCGCAGCGATGCCCGGGGGGAGGCCGGGCTTGGCGCGTGCGTAGCGTGGCAGTGCCTGTGCGTGGCGTGTTTCGGCAGGAGGGCATCCCCATGCCATGTGTCCGCGCTGTCGCGTGCCGTTGTTTCTAACCCCTGTCTCTGTTCGCATGGTGCATGCTGCCCTTTTGCAATGCAGACGCCGACGAAGGTAAAGTCTTATTCTCTGTGCGTGTCCCTGGCTTCCCCCTCCCA
>NW_008817943.1:0-314 GCF_000699105.1 Pygoscelis adeliae | reverse complement strand
CTTCGAGCCTAGAGGATCACGAATATCATCAACATCAGCCAAAAAACATAACCAAGGGCACTGCTGTGGCCTGGATTTTCCCCTTTGATGGTCAGAGCAACACCTTTGGTGTGAACGGCGCAAGGCCAGCTGAGGGGCACAGGCCAGCTGAGGGGAGCCGGTCCGGCAGGCAGAGCCCGCTGCTCTGAGGGAGAACGGGGCTCTCTTGGGGCTGAGCCCCAGGACGGGGCGGCCTGGCCTGCCCGACGAGAGGGGAGCCAGGTGGGAGCTGCCCCAGACCAGGTCCGCCTAACACCTTCTGGCAAAGGCGATCC
>NW_008817942.1:0-314 GCF_000699105.1 Pygoscelis adeliae | reverse complement strand
ACCTTTGAGGAATTTGGCAGAGAAAGCAGAGAAGCAGCCCCTTGGCTCTGCCTTCCCACAGCGGCACTTCAGCTCCTCTCCGTCCCGGCTCGACCCCCGGGCTCTGCGTGGAACAGCCCCTTCCCAAAGAGATGCTGGTGGGGAGGTCGTTTTCCCCTGGGGCCGCCTCGACGCAGGGGGCCAAGGCTGTTGCAGAGGGAAGGGGGTGCCCGGCAGGGCTGAACCCCTGCCCGCACACCTCCTGCGCCGGGCTGGCAGCTCGCCCTCCATGCTTTCCCCTTCGTTTTCGTTCCCACCACTGCACATTGCCGGGG
>NW_008817941.1:0-313 GCF_000699105.1 Pygoscelis adeliae | reverse complement strand
CAAAATAACTGTCACACAAAAAACCACAGTGATCAGCGAAAAGTTTGAAAGAGTTCAGAAAGCTAAGAAGTAAACATAACCTATTAGCAAATCTAATAGAAAGAAGCAAACCAAACAGAATTATAAAGACATTTAAGAAACAGGAAATTCACTTAGCCTGCATGACAGAAAAATAAATAATCATATCACAGAAAACAAATATCACTGTTCCCCGTGACAAGCCTGGAGGTCCAACGATACTTAATTACACTAACCAAAGAATAGCTGTCAAGGTGATGAATGCCAGAACCATTCAGTACCACTCAGTGGCTAA
>NW_008817940.1:0-314 GCF_000699105.1 Pygoscelis adeliae | reverse complement strand
GACCCCCAGTTGCCAACACGGATGGGTCGGGGGCATCTTTTCCCGGGTGAGAACTGGGGTGTCTGTGTGCCGGGACCGCGCAGGGAGCAGATCATCCGGCTGCAGGGCCAGGTGGACAAGCACTACGCGGGGCTGAAGGAGGCGGCCGAGGAGCGCCGCCGGCGCCTGGAGAACATGTCCCACCTCTTCCAGCTGAAGCGGGAGGTGGAGGACCTGGAGCAGTGGATCGCCGAGCGCGACGTGGTCGCCTCCTCCCAGGAGATGGGGCAGGACCTGGACCACGTCACGGTGAGGGTGCCGGTGCCGGGGCTGGC
>NW_008817939.1:0-314 GCF_000699105.1 Pygoscelis adeliae | reverse complement strand
CCTTTGTGCCTCTGCCGGGGCTGGGGCAGCCGTGCTGGATGTGCCCTGTGGCGCGAGGGTCCCTGCCGAGCCCCGGCACGGGGTCTCGGAGCAGGGCAGCTCACGGGGGCTGTGGAGCATCACTGTGAGGCTCTCTGTGCCATCGGGGCTTGGGTCCAGGTACAGCTTCATCTTCAGGTTTGCTGGGTGATGTGCACAGCAGTGGCAAGCACAAATTCCCCGCTAATAACCCTTGATCCCTCGTGGTGGAAAAAGCCCCAGCAAAAACGTCTGGTTGGAGAGCACAAGCGCTGGCAATAACCTCCTGCCGTCTC
>NW_008817938.1:0-313 GCF_000699105.1 Pygoscelis adeliae | reverse complement strand
CCGCAGGGACCCTGGCTCGGAGAACAGAGCAGGATCCCAAGACCTTAAGCCCCGGCGCAACTCCTCGCACTAATCCTGCAGTGCCAGCGCAGCCAGCTGTTGACTAAATCTCCCGTTTTTTTGGTTGTTTTTCTCTTTTTTCCCTGGATCTGGATTTCGCTGGTCTTAAGCTTGGGAATTTGCTGTCACAGGTTTCCCGGCTGCAGCCTGTTTCCGAGCTGCTTTTTGTGCTTCATCTCCTCTTTCCCCGGGGTTTGTCCAGGACCGACGAGCGCTGGTGCTGGCCGATGCGTGGGGCTGCTCGGGGAGCCCG
>NW_008817937.1:0-314 GCF_000699105.1 Pygoscelis adeliae | reverse complement strand
AAAGTCAAAATAAACAAAAAAGCATAACTAAAACAAAGAACACAAGCAACTTCGCACTTTTACGCTTTAAATAAGTATGCTGTGAATTAAGACTGCTTCACTATTTTTGTTTTATTCACAGGTTCAGTTATTTCAGTTTCGATACTCTCTTTAGTGAATATACTGAAATCAAATCTCTACTTTCATACCCTATTCTTGACTGACTTCTTTGGAGCTGAACATTTTTAACAGCAACATGCAAGTTAGTCAGAAGAATGTATTTTGAATGAACAGACTCAAAACCCGCAAACTGCTGAAGACTGTCAACCACGTGG
>NW_008817936.1:0-313 GCF_000699105.1 Pygoscelis adeliae | reverse complement strand
GGGACGCTGGCTCTTTGATGAGCTTCAACCACGCTGCTAACTGCCTGTGTTCGATTTGGTGCTAAATCCGCTGTCTCCCTGGTTCACTTGGCTTTGGCTATTTGGCCGTGCGGGTTTGCTGAGCTCGGGGTTAGTTGATGCGAACCACAGGTCAGAAAACCCAGCTGGGGATGGGACGGGCCGCTCCAGCCGTGCCCGCGGGAGCTCAGCAGTCCCTCTGCCCGGCTGGGACACATCCTGCACCGCTCAGGCACCGGGGACCAGGCAGAGACGGCAAGCCCCGAGCATCGGGAGAGCCTTTTTATTTTTAACG
>NW_008817935.1:0-314 GCF_000699105.1 Pygoscelis adeliae | reverse complement strand
TCCTGGTGTCCCTATGCCTGATGCGGTGCCTGTCCCGCTGGCCCCGTGCCGGACACGGTGCCCGTCTTGCCATCCCTGTGCCCGTCTAGCTGCCTGCAGGCGGAGAACCTGCTGCTGGACGCCGATGCCAACATCAAGATCGCCGACTTCGGGTTCAGCAATGAGTTCACGCTGGGCTCCAAGCTGGACACCTTCTGCGGGTCCCCCCCCTACGCTGCCCCCGAGCTCTTCCAGGGCAAGAAGTACGACGGCCCTGAGGTCGACATCTGGAGCCTGGGCGTCATCCTCTACACCCTGGTCAGCGGCTCCCTGCC
>NW_008817934.1:0-314 GCF_000699105.1 Pygoscelis adeliae | reverse complement strand
GTGCGGCTCTGGCTAATTAGCTGGATCGGGCCAGCTCCCTCCAAAGCCCCTGCTGAGTGTTTTGCTAAATTATAACCTTGACAATGTTCATCATCAGGCGGCTGCTCGGGGAACAGCCGGCTCCGGCCCCGCACGCTCAGCGCTGAGCACCGGTGCAGCGGCGCAGAGCTGCCCGGCTGGGGTGGCAACACGCCGGGGTGGCATCACGCTGGGGTGGCTTCCCACCATGTGCCCGCAACCACCGGGTGATGCAAGAGCAGGACCGAGGCGGGTGATGGGCTCTGTGGCGTGGCCCCAGGGTGCCTGGGAGCCTG
>NW_008817933.1:0-313 GCF_000699105.1 Pygoscelis adeliae | reverse complement strand
GTAATAATAATGATGATGATAATAATAATGATGCAATGGCGTTTGAGTAAGAAAGAATCAGTGCCTTCACCTCGTGCCGATCCGGTTGGTACCTGGTTTCCATCTGGAAGGTGAACCGGAGCCAAAGCCCGAGCAAAGGGGGAAACTTGGCTTCACCCCCACGGCAAATATTTTGCAGCGAAAGCCGAAGTTTTCCAAACTGGCAGAGGAGCAGCCCCCGCCGAGGGTATAACCCCTCGGAGCCTGTGCAGGACGCACTGACACAGTCATTCTTTTTCCCCTTGAATTAACTTCTATTTCGGCCACCACCACC
>NW_008817932.1:0-314 GCF_000699105.1 Pygoscelis adeliae | reverse complement strand
TGTGAGAACCAGCCAAGAGGGAGAACAGGCATCGCGTCTTAAGACAGCAAATTCGGTGAGACTGGGGGATTGCTCCCTGCCCCTCACTGTGGAAAGGGCGGTCACTGGTGTCTTTCTAGCTCTCACCCCTGGCTCTGCCACAGGGCTGTGGCTCAGGGAGGCTGCAGCAGGGCTGCCACTGGAGAGCGAGGTCCCCCCGGGGCATCGTACCTTCTGCCATTGCGTGGCCACAAACAGCCTGCCAGCCAGTGCCGATCGCAGCTCTCTGCCCACCCTGCATCGTGTGCAGGCACGCGGCACAGCTCCCGCTCGCA
>NW_008817931.1:0-314 GCF_000699105.1 Pygoscelis adeliae | reverse complement strand
CAACGCCAAGGGTTGTGGTGGAGGTGGACCCGCTCCAGGCGGTGCAAGGGGGCGAAGAGGTCGTGGGGCAGCGAGGCCAGCTCGTTATGGGCCAGATTAAGCTCTTCCAAAGCTTTGAGGTCATCGAAGGCGTTGCGCTCCACCGCCGCCACCCGGGCGTGCATCAACCACAGCTTCCTCAAGCTGCCCAAGCCCTGGAAGGAACCGGGACGGACGCGCCCCAACCGATTGCCCGAAAGCTCCAGTTCCTCCAGCCGCACCAAGGCCGTCAAGTTGGGGATCTCCTTCAGGTTGCACATACCCAAGTTCAAGTA
>NW_008817930.1:0-314 GCF_000699105.1 Pygoscelis adeliae | reverse complement strand
GGAACCCCCACCGCCTTGACGGTGTAAAACCGGGCAGGATGGCACAGGGGGAGGCCCAGCAGTGGGACCTGATCCAGTTCCTGCTGCCGCACGGGGTGCAGCAAGCACCGCTCCCCTCTGCGCCTCGTCCTCCGCACCCTCCCAAATCCCCGTCTTAGGGGGGGATCACAAAATGCCTTCCCGGACTGGAAGGTGCTAGCGAAGGGCTCTGCGAGGCTGGGTGCGCCGGAGCCGCCCCGGCACGGCTCACCGGCATGCACAGCCAGCGGGAACCACCTCGGTGTGCCTCGAAACCAGACGCCGCTTTCGCAAGG
>NW_008817929.1:0-314 GCF_000699105.1 Pygoscelis adeliae | reverse complement strand
GGCCAGGAGCAGGGGCTTTGCAGCCCGCTCTCCCCTGCCCGGGGAGGCGAGGCTGGGGGATGACGCGCTTCCACTCTGGGGCAGCGCCGGCCTTCCCGGAGCACCGTCTGTCCCGACGCAGCCCCGCACAGAGGTGATGGCCGGGGTCGGGCGCCGGCTGGGAGCAGGGGAGAAACCACAGGTACATCAGAGCTCAGGGAGGACTCGGAAAGCATCAGCCAGGGGTGAGTGAGCGCGCGGGGGGACAAGGAGCTGCCTCCTCTTCCTCCCCAGCTCCCTGCGCGTGGCCCGGCATCGTGAAGCACTCTAGGGCT
>NW_008817928.1:0-313 GCF_000699105.1 Pygoscelis adeliae | reverse complement strand
CCCGGTCTACAACCCTGCCCTCCTCAACCTGCCAAAATCCGTCCTGTCCAAGAAAATGTCCGGGTTTAAAGTCTATTCCCTCGGCGAGGGTGAGCTCCCCTTCCCTTGGCTTCTCCTCTCGTTCTCTCTCCTCCTTCCCTTCCCCATCCCTGTGTTTTCCTCTCCGGAGGCTCCTCTCGGCTCTGGAGAGCCCGGAGCGGGATCGCCGCAGCCTGGCCCGTGGGGCAGGGGGAGCATGGGACACCCCGGAGCCCCCGAACTCCTCTCTAACCTCACCCTTCTCCCTGCAGAAAACACAACGAACAACTCCACA
>NW_008817927.1:0-313 GCF_000699105.1 Pygoscelis adeliae | reverse complement strand
GTGGGTCTTGGGAAGAGCTCAACCAATGGCATTTCCTTGACCTGAGGTGGGTGGGTCTTGGCATTGGCCCAGCCAATGGCATTTCCCTCATTTGGGGATGGGAGGGTCTTGGGTTGAGCCCAGCCGGTGACATTTCCCCAGTTTGAGGTAGGTGGGTCTTGGGGAGCACCCGGCCAATGGCGTTCCCCTTGATCTGAGGTAGGTGGGTCTTGGGGAGGGCCCGGCCAATGGCGTCTCCCCGATTCGGGATGGGCAGGCTGGGCCGCCTGCCTGCCGTGGTCCCCCCCGTCATCTCTTTGGAGCTCAAGGCTCG
>NW_008817926.1:0-313 GCF_000699105.1 Pygoscelis adeliae | reverse complement strand
CTTCTTCTTCTTTCCCTTTGTCTTATTTTCCTTTCTGTTTTTATCATTATTATCAATTTTTAATTTTTATTTTTAAATTTAATTTCTATTTCAATTTTTCTTTTGTTTTTATTTTTAATTTTTTATTTTAATTTTTTAATTTTGATTTTATAAAATTTTGATTTTTTGTTTATTTTTATTTTATCTTTAAAACAATTTTATAATATTTTAATTTTTGGTTTATATTTATTTTTAATTTATAATTTGTTCTATAACATGTTAAATTTTTTATTTTTATTTTACTTTCTTATTTTATGTTTTATTACTTTTATTT
>NW_008817925.1:0-313 GCF_000699105.1 Pygoscelis adeliae | reverse complement strand
TCTCAGGAAGAGGCAGAAGGTCAGAACCAGGCTTTGTCCAAACACTCCTTTCACTTGTGGAAGCAGCACCGCCCTGTGTCCGTGTTCAGCAAGTCCATTTAATTGTGGCAGCGTAGGTTGATAGTAATTCAAATAAAGTGCCACAGTTGCACATAATTGTTTAACAAGTCAGACAAGTTAATAGCCACTGTGTACGAGTATGCCTAGAAAAGATCACTGGCTGTTGTGAAACAGTCCTGGAGGTGTTCCACAGGAAGCAAAACTGGTAACATTACCTACAGCACAGATGCCCTAGTTCTGGTTTGGGGGGGGG
>NW_008817924.1:0-313 GCF_000699105.1 Pygoscelis adeliae | reverse complement strand
AAAAAAAAAACAACCAAAAACAACCAAGTATGGTGGAGGTGCACAGTGGGATTTTATGGCTCTTGCATTAATGTTGAATTTTTGGCCCCTTTAACTTTGAACTGGTTGACATGGTAATTCTAACATTCTTTTAACATTGTATTTCCTAAAATAAAAGGAACAAGTACTGGAAAAAGATAGGAATGTTTGAGGCTGCTGCTGTTGCAATTAGGTGATGTTCCCATTCCATAGTACTTGGCTTAGAATGCTGCTCAAGATGTACAATCTAATAGTGGTGTTGGACTGTATCTGGTCCTGTGGTTTTTGGGTTTGG
>NW_008817923.1:0-312 GCF_000699105.1 Pygoscelis adeliae | reverse complement strand
TGGCAGAGCCTAAGGAGCATAAGGAAGGTTCTTGTGGCCCTCACTCCTGCCTGCAAGCAGCTACCCTCTGGCCAACAAACTGGCCTTCAGTTTTGCCCACCATCTCCCACCATCTCCTGTGAGCCCATGACGACCCACATAGAGAGAGATGTCTCCCAGCGTGAGCCTGACTCTGTGCACTGGAAGCCCTTGAGAGTTGACTTGAGGTGTCCTTCATGACCAGCGGGGCTCTGGGACACAGCATAAAAGCCTTTGCTACTCCAGGCTCCGCATCCTCCTCTCCTGCCTCCCTTTCCTCGAGGAACCAGGTAA
>NW_008817922.1:0-313 GCF_000699105.1 Pygoscelis adeliae | reverse complement strand
GTGGGGACGGGGGGAGCACCGGGCACTTTGGGGGTGCAGGGATGGAGCTTTTGCTTTGGGGCTGCTCAAACCCAGCTCCTTTCGGTCCCCTCCATCGCTCTGCGCCCCTCCGGGACAGCCAAGGTTGAGACCTCCAGCAGAGATGGCTGGGACACCTGAGCCACCGTGGCAGAGATGCCCGCAGGCAGAGCTTGCTGCGGGAGGGGAGGGCAGCACCGTCCCCCCCCCCAGCCCGGGGGTCACCCTGGGATGCAGTGACGGCAGCGGGGGCCCCGCGGGAGGGGAAGGCGGCCGGGACTCACCTCCCAGAAGC
>NW_008817921.1:0-313 GCF_000699105.1 Pygoscelis adeliae | reverse complement strand
TTCGTTTTTTGGTGTGTCCCCCAAAAAAACCCCTCTGCCTGTTTGCAGGGGGAGGGAGGTGGGGGCCGGGAGAAAGGTTATGCCTTCTCTCCCCCCTCCGCCTCCCTTTATTTTGTTTGGAAAAGTTGACACATGAGAAAATAAGTTGGAGGGTTTCCCCCCCGCACACACGTCCCCCTTGGGCCTGCAGCATTTGAATGACCGAATGAAACTTGATCTCCGCCTAAATTTTGCAACAACTTACAAAGTAAATAAACATCTTTAAGCGCTCCCTTCTCCTCCAAACCTCCCCCCCCCCCCCTTTTTTTTTTTT
>NW_008817920.1:0-313 GCF_000699105.1 Pygoscelis adeliae | reverse complement strand
CCTCTCCGCCACGGGGCTGGAGACCTTCGTTGGGTGGAGAACGTGTCCCGGTAGAGGCACTTCTCCTTGCTACGAGCGTGGGAGAACAGGGGGGTCTACGCCGGACCAGGCGCCGCGCCTCACCGGTGGCAAGGGCAACCCACGCCACGCCGCTCCACGCGTCCTCTCCGCTCGGTATCCACGGGTGGAGACCTGCTGGTGCAGGAGACCACCCCGGAGATGCTCGTCCCTGGGGAAAGGGGGGACCGCCCGGCGCGGGGCTCCCGTGGGCATCCCTGAAAATCAAAGCCACCGGGGGGAGAGGGGGACCGGG
>NW_008817919.1:0-313 GCF_000699105.1 Pygoscelis adeliae | reverse complement strand
TAGGGCTTCTATAGGGCCTGCACAGAGCTGTGCAGGGGGTCTACAGCAGCCACAGAGGGGCGTATAGGGATCTGAAGGGGCTGTATGGGGGTCTATAGGGGCTGTAGAGGGGGTCTGTAGGGCCCATACAGGCGTATACATTGGCATATAGGTGGCCTGTGAGCGCTGCGGAGGTTTGTGCAGGCCTGTACGGGCATCGAAAGGGGACGTACAGGGCGGTTTGGAGCTCTATAAGGCCTGCAGAGGGCCGTATGGGCATGTGGAAGGTGGCTGTAGTGCCACAGGGAGCTGCATAGGGGTGTATATGGGCTGT
>NW_008817918.1:0-313 GCF_000699105.1 Pygoscelis adeliae | reverse complement strand
CTCGCTATACCCACACAGCCGTTATTAAACACACCACTGAGGCACCTTTAGCCAATTGGTGTTTTAAAGAAAAAAATCAAGGGGATAATTGCTTAATTTAAAGAGATTTATTCCATTAAGTAACTCTTTACCATAGGCCTTTTTTAGATGTTCAAGTGTATTTTTCATTAGTGCTGCATAATAAAATAATTGCAGACATAGGGCGGAATTTGTCTTCTTTTCAGAAAATCACGCGTATTTTCTGCCCTTCCCGCTCCTTCTGCCACCAGCCAGAGGACGGCTGGGAGCGACGAGGGAGAAGCTTCAGACTCCC
>NW_008817917.1:0-313 GCF_000699105.1 Pygoscelis adeliae | reverse complement strand
GACTGAGGTTAAACCACGACACCTTTACAAGTACCAGATTGATGTTCATTACAAGTTTTTTAATTCTTTGTTTTGCAATAGGAATTCTGTTTCAGAAATTAACAATTTCATAACCTTGACAGTGTTTGAAATAGAGAAACAACGTTAAAATTAACAGCATAATTTTCAGTTAAATTAAATGATTTTTATTGGCCTGAATGCTCTTTTCAAAGGAAACGTGCACTTTCAAAGGAAGTGTGCATTTTGGTTTGACCTAAAAAGAATATATAGTGTTTATTGATATGTATATATAAAAATTTATATATATATAAAT
>NW_008817916.1:0-313 GCF_000699105.1 Pygoscelis adeliae | reverse complement strand
CCCATCCTCCTTGGCCCTGGCACAGGCTGGCCACCCTGGGGTCTGTCCTACTGCTTTATTAATATCACACTGAGAAAGCACAGCGGGGGGGGGAAACACATATTTTCTTCTCACCGTTCTCTGTCTTCAAGGCTGTGAGCTCCTGGGATGCCGGTCCCCTCTGCTGCTGGGCTTTTAGCTGTCTCTGGCAGAGAGAGAGGGGGCTGGAGCAGGGGGGGACAAAGGGGGGCAGGTGGCTGCAGGCAGAGGACACCCTGCAGCCAGGCACCCTGCGCTGAGTGCGCTTCAGCCCTGCTAAAACATGGGTGCTAGA
>NW_008817915.1:0-313 GCF_000699105.1 Pygoscelis adeliae | reverse complement strand
CTGCCGTGGGCATCAGGGTACCCGGCGGGCCAGGGGCACTGCCTGACCATGCCAAGTTGACATCCCGCTGAGCCCCAGCCCAGCAGCACCACAGCACCTCACCAGCTGCCCCGTGCTGTGCCCGGTTCACCGACACACTGCCGTGACACCGAGCGGTGCTGCACGGACCCTGCCAGCTCAGCCCTCCGGGGATGAGGCAGGGGGAGGGAAATGCTGCCTGCGGCACGTCGATACAGGATGGCTGCAAACCGCAGGCAGAGGGTTCAGCTGCAGCATCATCAGTGTGTGCCCCTACAGCCCCGGCAGCGCATTT
>NW_008817914.1:0-312 GCF_000699105.1 Pygoscelis adeliae | reverse complement strand
GGGGCTGCCTCCCTGGCCACCCACACGAGCGGCATCAGGGGGACACCAGGGCCAGGTTGGGCAGATCCCGCCCCTCCTGTGGCTCTGCCCCCTCCTGTTTCTCCTGATGGGCCGGTGCCTGCAATTAGGAAGGATCCCAAATTAGAAGGTGCGGAGCCCAGGCTTGTTTTGCATATGATAAACTGCTGCAGCCTGCTCCACCCAGCCTGGCTGCGGGCGTGGGGCTCAGGCATGGGGGGGCACGGGCCTACGGCAGGGGTGAGCGGGGCCCCCCCGGCCAGCACCTGCAGCCCCCCCCCCCCACCCCCCCCC
>NW_008817913.1:0-313 GCF_000699105.1 Pygoscelis adeliae | reverse complement strand
TCATGTTCTTGCTGACCTGGTGGGCGGCCCTCATTGCTTTCGGCATCGTCATCTTCCTCCTGGGATACGTCCTCTACAAAAAGCCGGGTGCGTGGCGGTAACCCGGCACCGGCGATGCCCCAGGAGGTGCCTGGCCCCGTTGCTAACCCGTCTTCCCCACGTAGATGTCAACTGGGGCTCCTCCATGCAAGCCAGCTCGTACAACATGGCCCTCAACTACTCGGTGGGGCTGAGCGAAGTGGACGAGCACATCAAGAACTACAGGCAAGGGCGGCTCGGCGCGGTGCTGGGCACGGAGGGAGGGGGATGCGGA
>NW_008817912.1:0-313 GCF_000699105.1 Pygoscelis adeliae | reverse complement strand
AGGAGCTGCGTGCCCGGGCGCAGGCCCTGGTGCTGTCCCTGGAGCAGAGCAGTGCCGCCAGCCGCGCGCAGCAGGCGCAGTGCGTCACCGTCACCGCAGACTTCTTCCAGGCTCACAGGTGGGCAGGAGGCGCCCGCTTCCCCACTGGGCGGGTGGTGGGTGCAACGTCCCCCCGGCATGCCCCAAAAACACTGTGCCTTCCTGCATGTCCTAGATGCACATCCCCCCGGCATGCCCCAGGTGCACGGTCCCTTCCTGCGCACCCCGAAACCACGGTCCCTTCTTGCACACCCCCAATGTGTGGTCCCTACCT
>NW_008817911.1:0-312 GCF_000699105.1 Pygoscelis adeliae | reverse complement strand
CCTCAGCCGCTCCTCACGGGAGCGTGTATATGTATGTGGATACGTGGATTTTCTGGGGAGTTCTAAATAATTTCTCATGTTTTATTGACCCTGTGCCGTCAATTTCCTAGCGTGGTTCACATTGGTCCTGTGAGGAAAGGAGCCCCTGCTGTCCCCATGAGCTGCAACTCGGCATGGGGTCACTGCCGTCAGGAGCCCGCAGTTCACCCCAGGAATCCGCAGGCACCGGCAGCAGGAGGATGACCCTGCCGAGCCCCGGGAGGGCGCCTGAGAGACCTGAGGGTGTCCAACACTTCCTCGGCACCGTCCCTC
>NW_008817910.1:0-313 GCF_000699105.1 Pygoscelis adeliae | reverse complement strand
AGAAACGCCGAGCTCCGCGCTGTTCCCTGGAGCAGGGACCTGGGAAACGTCTCACGTGCTTGGAAGCTTATCTGCTTTCTCCAGCTCTATCAGTTGGTCTAATAAAAGGCACTGCCTCTCCCGGCAAGCCTTGCCTGAGGTGGTTTAGGCAGGGCTGGAGTAGAGCCTGCTGTTGAATACCTGGTGTTTTAGCTGCTTATGACTTTACTGCTTGGGCTGAATTTCTAAGTCGAGGCACCTTTTCCTGTAATTTCAGCCAAATTTGTTTAGCTATTTCCAAGAACAAGGCTTGGGAAAAAGACTTTTTTTTTTT
>NW_008817909.1:0-313 GCF_000699105.1 Pygoscelis adeliae | reverse complement strand
ATTTTATTTCTTCTCTTTCATTTAATTTTCTTTTTCATTTAATTTTCTTTTTCTTTCATTTACTTTTATTCTCTTTCATTTAATTTTCCTTCATTTAATTTTCTTTCTTATTTAATTTAATTTTCTTTTCTTTCACTTAATTTTCTTTCTTCTCTTTCATTTAATTTTCTGTCATTTAATTTTCTTTTTAATTTTATTTCTTATTTAGTTCAATTTTCTTTTTCTTTCACTTAATTTTATTTATTCTCTTTCATTTAATTTTCTTTCTTATTTAATTCAATTTCCTTTTTCTTTCATTTAATTTTATTTCTTC
>NW_008817908.1:0-313 GCF_000699105.1 Pygoscelis adeliae | reverse complement strand
CCTTTCGGCCTATCGTGAGCCAACAGCGACGCCCGCAGCCGCAGGCAGCGACTGCAGCGCTCGGGCGCTGGGAAGCGGCCCTCCGCCTCGCCGGCTTCCCACTCCTGCTCAGCGAACAGCGCCTGCGGCAGCCCCGCGCTTGCGATCACCCCTGATAACAGGGCTTACAGATTCACGGGACACGCACGCACTCAGGAGAGTCTCTCTGACAAGTCCTGCCCACCGCAGTGCTTCACAGAATGACAGAACGATAGAAGAGAATCAGAGAATCGGAGAATCACGGCATGGTTTGGGTTGGACGGGACCTTTAAAG
>NW_008817907.1:0-313 GCF_000699105.1 Pygoscelis adeliae | reverse complement strand
CCCCCACAGCAGCCTCGGCCAGCGCAGCGCTGCACAGTCCATGAGCACCTGCTGCCTTAACCATGCACCAGACCTCCTGACCCCAAAATAAGGTGCCGCTCCCCACCAGGCACACGTGGAGGAGCCTGGTGGGAGGCTGTATCTGACTTGTGCGGATTATGGCTGCTTTGAGAGTTCATCTTGCACCACCTGGCTGAGTTATTTTCCCACTCGGGTCCTTCTGGTTGGAGTTGGAGAGCCGATGGAGTGATCTCTGCGAGGCCGCCTCGCACAATGGCTCCATGGCTGCCGAAATGCCGCTGGGTGGACTGAG
>NW_008817906.1:0-313 GCF_000699105.1 Pygoscelis adeliae | reverse complement strand
GGTAGGAGCTGGGCAACATCCACCTCTCTCCTCCGCCGAACCACCAGGCCACGCAGCCACCACAGCCCGGCTGCCTGCCCGGGAGCGGGCTGGGAAGGCGGGAGACGGACCTGGGGTCTCTGCCCTTCGTCCCACCCGCGGCCTTGATCAAATTTGCGTTGTACCTTGGTCTCCGCCCTAATTAATCATTTTTTCTCACGATGCAGAGAGGAAAAGCACGTGTGTAACCCTCGGGCGATCCCGAGCCTTTCTCCCTTCCCCTTGAGCCCTGCAATGAAGCGCAGGGACGGGTGGAAAGCGAGGGCTGGAGCAG
>NW_008817905.1:0-313 GCF_000699105.1 Pygoscelis adeliae | reverse complement strand
GCGAAGTTGCACCCCAAATATTATCAACAGCGCAAAGCTGGACCCCGATATTGTAAATCGGGTGCAAAGCTGCACCCCAAACACTGCAGGGTTGCACCCTGATATTGTAAACGCTGCAAAGTTGCATCCTGGTACTAAATACACCGCGACGTCGCACCCCAAATACCGCGGAGTTGCCCCCCGAGATGAGAAACCTTGCGAGGCCGCATCCCCAACGTCGCGTAAGTCGCTCCCCGGTATTACAGGCGCTGCGAAGCTGCATCCCGAAAGCTGCCAGCTCGCACCCCAAATATTGCAAGGGCGCACCCCGAGA
>NW_008817904.1:0-313 GCF_000699105.1 Pygoscelis adeliae | reverse complement strand
CTTGCTCCTGCCACTTTGGGGAAGAGGAGCCGGCTTCAACGGATCGAAGTGCCCTCGCTTTTCTTGCCGGCTCTCAACCCCGTCCTGCAGAGACCTGCCCCGCGTCGCTGCTGGCCAGGGCAGCTCCGCCGGCCCCGTGCCCCGCAGGTTACAGATCATCCGGTTAAACTGTCCGTGCAGCCTTAACCGGTGAACCTCGCTGTAAGCACCGGTGGCTCTAGCGGGACCAGGTCCAGCTCCAAAAGGGTGAGGAGCCAGGAAGGCTCCAGCTTTGGTTCTTTGCCGGCACAGCAAAGATGGGGGGGGGGGGGGT
>NW_008817903.1:0-313 GCF_000699105.1 Pygoscelis adeliae | reverse complement strand
TTGAAGGTGCCCCTGGGCCTGAAGAAGCCCCCTCTGAAGGAGGCCCTGGCCGCCGTCCCGGGGCCGGGGAGACCCAAGCCCCTCGGCGTGGAGTGGCGCAAGCCCCGGCGCTCTGACACCATGGACAATGAGTCGCAGTACTCGGGATACTCCTACAAGTCCGGGCATTCCCGCAGCTCCCGCAAGCACAGGTGAGGGGTCAGTGCGTGCCTGGGGAGGGGTCCCTGGTCCCAGTGGGTGCTGTCATCCCGGTGCACCCACCCTGCTCCCCTCTCTTGCCTTCCAGGGACCGGCGGGACCGGCATCGCTCAAA
>NW_008817902.1:0-313 GCF_000699105.1 Pygoscelis adeliae | reverse complement strand
GGTGCCAGCCCTGCCTCTGCACCAGCGCTGGGGGTGGCCCTGGCACCTCTCCTCTGCCTCCAGCCACAGAAGGACAGGATCCCTGGGGAGCCCCGGGCTCTGTGAGACCCCCCATCTCCCCATTGCACCTTCAAACAGAGCCGAGCTGGGGTGCTGCCAGCAGAAAGCAGCCTCCTCGCCGGCTCAATGGCTCCTTTCTAGCCCTGGCTGCAGCAACAAAGGGCCCTTTGTGGGCGCGAGGGTCCCTGGGGGCAGAGCGCTGGCGTCCTCCCCGCTCTGCTGGGCCCCTGCCAGCCCCCCCCCGCCTGGCAGA
>NW_008817901.1:0-313 GCF_000699105.1 Pygoscelis adeliae | reverse complement strand
CGGCAGAGCCACGCACCGCCTTCCGCAGGAGGAAGAGCAGTTACTCTGGTCGGGTCTTTCTGTTTAGCTGCGGCCCTGGTCTCCATGCCTCAGTTTCCCCTCTGTGAGATGGCAGCAGGGACAAACCCTGCCCACGTGAGACCTTTGGAGATCTTTGCAGGTGCTATTGGGGATATGGCAGCGGGGTGTCAGCCCACACCAGCATCCCTCGGCAGGGGAGCCCTGAACCTTGTGGCAGAAACCTGCCCGGGCCGGGGGGGCTGCTTTGTGTCCCGGCGTCGTTCCCAGAGCCAAAAACCATCTCAGCCATGTG
>NW_008817900.1:0-313 GCF_000699105.1 Pygoscelis adeliae | reverse complement strand
AGCCCCACCGCTTCGTAGCAAGGGCTCTAGGGTACCCGTTGATAAAAGCATCAGAATTAGGCCATTTTCGTCACCGGCCCTTAAAAATCCATAAAAACGCAGAGTAGCAATAAAAACAAACCTTAGCTCCTCATTTTCAAAGCCTCTGTGTATGTGTTGGAAAGAGACAAAGTGTGTATGCGTCTGTTGGACAGAAGCAGCTAAACCGTAACCGTGTTTTTTAGGGTGCTGCGTGGGTACCGCTTGCCTCCCGGTCACCCCGAGGGCTGGAGGGCATCGCCCTCGCCCTGCCCGCCCCACCGGGGCTCACCGT
>NW_008817899.1:0-313 GCF_000699105.1 Pygoscelis adeliae | reverse complement strand
CCTTTTCCCCCCGCACGCTTTCTGCGTCCTCTGGTACTTACTGCAGCCCAGGCTCGGCATGGGTCTGTTCACACGCGTTAGACGCAGAAAGTTGCTCAGCGGTACGGTGTTCGCGAGCTGGTTTATGCTGCTCTCCCGGCGCCACTTCAACTTGAAAAAACATGAGTGATCCCACTCCGAAACTCGGAGGAATAGTTTGAAGAGACTAAGAGGAGGCAGCAAGAGCTCCAAAGGAGCAAAAACCGAGAAAGCGAGGAGCCTGCTCACCCCGCAGAGAGCAGTTCCTGGCTTTCGCTCTTGTCCCCTCTCTCTC
>NW_008817898.1:0-313 GCF_000699105.1 Pygoscelis adeliae | reverse complement strand
ATCAGAAAACATTGTGAGAAGGCAACACTGAAGTAAAGAGACTCAACAACATTCAAATTCATGTGGTAGTCTTTCTTTCCTCAGTAAATTCAGCTGTGGGAAGAATTTGTGCCTTCCTTACAGAGAATGGTCCCATTCCACATGGTGATTATCCTGTACATAAAGCCCTTCAGTGCAGAATTTCCTCAAGCTTCCAACTTAAATCATGTAAAAAATGTCAGGTAAGTGAAGAGACGAAAGTGAATGCATCTTGACTAAGGTGTTAATTAGTTTGAAGAAAAAATTACTAGTAGCATGCTGACAGCATGTAGGT
>NW_008817897.1:0-313 GCF_000699105.1 Pygoscelis adeliae | reverse complement strand
ATCGCTGATGCCCTTTGGATCCGGTGCATGCCCGGCTCGAGTCCACTCACGTGGCATCCAGATGCTGCAGAGACCCCCCAGCGCAGGGACAATTTGCCTGCACCTCCCCTTACCCGAGTCCCGGAAGGCTTGCAAGGCGTGCAGGTAGTTCTCTGCGGCAGCCTCGTGGTTCCTGAGCCGGCTGCAGGCGTATGCCAGGTTACCGAAGCACTGCCCCTGTGCCCTCCGGTTCCCTAGAGTGCCTGGAATTGGGAACACGGGGCTCCATCCTGAGCCGGCACATCCGGCAAAGCCGAGAGCAAGAGATACCTGT
>NW_008817896.1:0-312 GCF_000699105.1 Pygoscelis adeliae | reverse complement strand
TGTTATCAAGGCACGCCATGTCCACAGCTTATGCAGTTGCCAGGACTGTGCCTGGCACACACGCAGAGCTGGGATGGGGCAGATGGTCTCTGACGGAGCTTGTTGCTCCACAGAACTTCCCTCACAGCTCACGGCCCCTGGGGAATCCTCTCTCAAGGTGCAGCAGCTCTCACAGTCGACCCAGAGACCTACACCACCTTTCCATAGCTCTGCGACCAGTGCTCTAATTCTACCAGAAACCTCCTAAACACAGTCCCACGCTCAATACATGTGCAGGAAAGAAGTAGACAGACTTACTCAGGCGGGCATCTG
>NW_008817895.1:0-312 GCF_000699105.1 Pygoscelis adeliae | reverse complement strand
ACCACTCAGCTTGGTGTCATCTGCAAAATGGATTGAAATGGTGGACTGATGCATACTCATGGTTCATTCCAGTCATTGACGTAGGAATGAACATGTTCATGTGTGTAACACTTAGTCTTTCTTTATTTTTAGGAGATTTTAATGAAGTCTAACAAATAACATTTCATACTATTCCTTGAATACTAAATAGTGCTTCTGTGTAGAAAACAATTTTTATTTTTTTTTTAACAGTAAAAAGATGTTTTCATTTCCTGGAAGCTGGTAGCTGAAGTTTCCACATTTGACAGTATAGAATCATAGAATCATAGAATC
>NW_008817894.1:0-313 GCF_000699105.1 Pygoscelis adeliae | reverse complement strand
ACATGCGGCAGCGGCCAGCACACGGCTGCCTGTTCCTCGCTGCGATTTCTTGCCAAACCACTGGCGTGTTCCAGGTCTCTGACTCAGCTCCCAGCTTGTGTTTCCTGGGAGGATGTCAGGCGCTGGCCCGGTAGCGGGGCCCCGAGCGTCCCCTCTCTGCTCCTCTTCCTCGCCCCGGGCTGTGCGCGAAGTCCCGGCCCCAGGCACCTGAAAGTAGCCCATGTCCCTCTGCCTCTCCCATGCGCGGGGAGGATCTGGCCGATCCGGTGCCTCTCCTTGCTGCTGGGGCACGAGGAGCGGCTGGGCCGGGACG
>NW_008817893.1:0-312 GCF_000699105.1 Pygoscelis adeliae | reverse complement strand
TCTTCCACTTCCAGTGTAGAGCCTGGCCTCGTTCTTGCTCCTTCATTTCACAAACTGGCCGGCCTCCTCCTTCCAGCCCCTAGCACGCACACCTCCTCAACCTGCTCCTCATGCTCACCCCCTTGGCTGTGAGCCCCCTCCTCTCTTGCAGTGCAGGCAGACAGACACTGCCAGATGCACCACCTCCACACTGGCGCACTAACACCATTTTCCAAATATTCCTGCTACAGAGGTAAAACGGAATCAGAGCTGCTTTCCTCTAGTGATGGAAATGATCACTTTTGCAGATTGTTTGGCTTTCTGGTCCCTGCT
>NW_008817892.1:0-313 GCF_000699105.1 Pygoscelis adeliae | reverse complement strand
CTCGGGAAATGGCTTTTGGGGTGGGAAGGAGCCCCTAGACCCCCATGTCCCGCTGCTGCCCTAATTAGCAATTAGCTCTGCAGTGTCCCCACTGCCTGGGCTCCGGGCATGGCGAGGGACCTGGGAACACGGAGCACTGCCCGGGAGGGTGCTGGCAGCCAAGTGACACCGGTGTCCTCCCCTGTACAAGCTGCGGGAGCACCTGGCCAAGGGGCAGCGGGTGCTGGCGGGCGAGGGCATGTCGCAGGTGGTGCGGAGCCTGCTGGAGCTCATGGCCCGCAAGACCTACTACAGCGGGGACCTGCTTTTCTCC
>NW_008817891.1:0-312 GCF_000699105.1 Pygoscelis adeliae | reverse complement strand
GGAGCCGAACAAGGCCCCCACAAATGGAGGTGAAGGGCTGCCCAGACGGGATGTGACAGCCCGATTTCAGGGCTGTCAGCCCCGGCATGGTGGGCATTGAGCAGGGACATTCCTCCCTGCCGCTCCCTGCTCCCCTGGCTCCCGCGCCGGGGCCGCTGACAAAGGCGATGGGCAGCCCCTGCCCACCTCGGCCCCGCCATCTGGGGTGCCATGGGGCATCTATGGGGCAGTGCCAGGCCCGGGGCTGGGCTCTGTGCCCAGCTCTGCCACCCCAGCACAGCACAGTGCTTTCTGAGCCCCTGGCCGGAGGGG
>NW_008817890.1:0-313 GCF_000699105.1 Pygoscelis adeliae | reverse complement strand
TGACCCCTTTTTTTGAGATGTTTGGATGTGGCCTGGCTTTGGGGACCAGGAAGGCAGGGCCTGGCTGGAGCCCCCAGGGTGGGGAGCAGGAGGTTCCCCTGCGCACCCCCGTGTCCCTCCCCGGCCCGAGCCTGCTCCCCGACAAAGCACTGGCGGGAGAGGTCACCCACGTGCTCCAGGCTGCTGCTTAAATACGGGCAGGAGAGGACTCGGCTGAGTCGTCTCGCCTCCCAGCAGGGGAGAGCTCAGCGGTACGAGGGCCAGGCTGGAGCCCGAAACCCCGGAGCTGCACGCAGATTTGAACATCGCCCGA
>NW_008817889.1:0-313 GCF_000699105.1 Pygoscelis adeliae | reverse complement strand
ATCACAGGGAGTAAAGTCATCTCTTATATTCCAGTCGCCAAGGAGAGAGAGAGAGAGAGAGAAAATCAAGCAACAACCAACCCACCCCGTATCTGACATTTCCCTCAATTTTAACCCCTTTTGGTTAGGAGCTGGTTTTGCCCAAATTTGTTTTAATGTTTGGGATTCAGGAAAATATACCAAGAGGTGGGACGACCATGAAAGAAGAACCGCTGGGCAGTGGGATGAATCCCGTCCGCTCATGGATGCATACTGCTGGGGTAGTGGATGCTAACACGGCCGCCCAAAGGTACGTCTGCCAAATCCTCTCCCG
>NW_008817888.1:0-312 GCF_000699105.1 Pygoscelis adeliae | reverse complement strand
GAGTGCATTTGCAGAAAAAAAAAAAAAAATAACGTGTATAGGTAACAGGGGGTGCCAGCCCCGGCGTCAGCGCAGCTGACGGACGGACGGACGGTGGACGAACCTGGTTTAACACGAGTCTTTTCTTCCCGTCTTTGGAACAGGTAAAACCGAGCTGGCCAAGCAGACAGCCAAGTACCTCCATAAGGACGTCAAAAAGGTAAAGGCCTCTTCCCTTCGCTTTTTGCCGTCCGGGTGCTTTTCGTAACAGGGTGGGTTTGGTTTCTTGGTGGGGTTCGTCTTGGTTGGGGCCAGTTCTGTTCAATATCTTTA
>NW_008817887.1:0-312 GCF_000699105.1 Pygoscelis adeliae | reverse complement strand
CGCCCCGCCACGGCTCCAGCCCCGTGCAGCCACTTCTGGGGTGCAGGTGGGTGCGGGGCGGAAAGCGAGCCAGGTCCGTAACAGCCTGACTCTGCCAGGCTCAGCCGGGCAGCCTGGGGGGTCTGCGAGCGTGGCCGGACATGACTGTCCCACATGGGGACAGGGGCTGGCTTCAGGCGAGTCACGTGGCGGTCCCTTACGTAAGTCCCTGATAAACAACATGTGTTACCAGTTTCCGCAAAGATTGAAAAACGCCAGCGCTGGGGGCAGAGGGCTGCTCCCCACCCTGGGGGGCTGCGGGGCGGCCGGGGC
>NW_008817886.1:0-312 GCF_000699105.1 Pygoscelis adeliae | reverse complement strand
ACCCTCAAGCAGATCAACACTCCTTCCCAGCTTGGTGAGCTTGGTGTCGTCTGCAATTTTGGTGCAATATTGCACCTTTATCGTCTTCTATTGTCTTCTCTAATGTTTGTTATGACCATTAATGTATAGGATGAAAAAAATATAGAATAGAATCATAGAACAACTTACATTGGAAGGCATCTCAGAGAGTGATGTCCAAACTCCAACTCAGAGCAGGGGTAACTTTGACATTAGATCAGAGTATGTTCATGGATGGAGGTTCCACAACTCTATGGGCAAACTTATTTTTGTGGTTTAACCCCAGCTGGCAAC
>NW_008817885.1:0-312 GCF_000699105.1 Pygoscelis adeliae | reverse complement strand
CCCCTGGTCCCCGGTCTCGTAGAGCCACCCTCTCCCCAGAGCAGTGCAGGGAAGAGGCAGGCACTGCGGGCAGAGAGGTGCTGGCAGACCCGGGCACTGTTTCATCCCTCTCCCATGCAAGAACAGCCAAGGGGGTCCCGGGCAGAGATGCCCTGTGGCAGAGGTCTGGGCAGGGCAGGTGGCAGAGGCTGGGGCTCAGCGTGGTGCCAGGCAGGGGAGGTGGCGGCCGTGCAGCCCTGCAGCCTGGCGTGTCCCCGCTCTCTCCCCAGAGCGTGGCAGCGGAGCGAGCTGACGGAGCGGAGGCTGGAAGTG
>NW_008817884.1:0-311 GCF_000699105.1 Pygoscelis adeliae | reverse complement strand
AGGAATGGAGTCCTAATTGATTAAATGCTCACCACATTCCCGGGACTGAGCTGCTACCCCTCAGATAAATGGGAGTAAGTCACAGGCAGCTAGTGATTTGCCTGAGGTGCTTCTGTATGTTGGCAATGTCTGAACTCAGACTCCTCCAACCTTGTTATTCATTAGACCACACATCCTCCATCCCCTCCGGGTGGCATCCCAACAGTGCTGCCAGGATGGAAAGAGCAAAATAATCTAACTTCACGTTTATCTAGGAAAAAGATTCCCACAGTTCCTTCTGGCTCTTTTTGTTTTGATTCTGATGTTTTGTT
>NW_008817883.1:0-312 GCF_000699105.1 Pygoscelis adeliae | reverse complement strand
TGCTGCCGGGGAGCGGCACAGCCGGTGCCGGCATCTGTGCTTCGAGCCCTGACTGTCTTCGGTTTGCTCTTTGGCACAGTCACGGTAGCAGTTGGGTCCCTCCGTACCTCTCCATGGTTTTCCCCCACCACTTTGCCTCTCCATGAGACGAACCTGTATTGTCCGGTGTAGCTTCTTGGAGGGGAAACTGAGGCAGGAGGGAGGGAAGTAGCAGAGCCCTCTCCTGATCCCCGTCATCCTCAGGCTCGATCCCACGCCTCACCCTGGGTTGTTTTTTCCTGCCAAGTGATGCCAAGAGCCAGGGGGAAGCAA
>NW_008817882.1:0-312 GCF_000699105.1 Pygoscelis adeliae | reverse complement strand
AATGCAAATGTATGTGTTTTAGGTAGCACTACTGAAACCAGACCTGCCCTCGAGTTGAATAGGACATAGAACTAAATAATAGGGCATAGAACTAAAATCTTACTGCAGAGAGGGGCGAAGGAGGAGAGAGGATGCTCAGCAACAGCAACATCTGCCACCTCATGCCTCTCTGTCCCCCTGGAGGGCTGTGCCGCCTGACCCGCAGCCTCCTCAGGCGGCAGGGGATCTTAATTTGTCATATATTTCAATGTCTTTGGAAACAACGGAAAAAGAGAAAGATTTGAGCCCTCCGGCAGATGTGCAAAGCCTCAC
>NW_008817881.1:0-312 GCF_000699105.1 Pygoscelis adeliae | reverse complement strand
TCTCCATCCCCGGGCAGGGAGGACGGTTCATGGCACTCCGCACCCGGTGCAGGCAGAGCCGCGGTGCAGGGCTGGCTGTGGGAGGGAGGCAGGATCGGTCCCTGAGCAGCCCCTTGTGTGCCCATGGGAGCGGGTCGCAGAGCCCCGCAAGGGACCACCACCAAAAAAAACCCCCGTTAGCTGCTTCTGACATGTGCAACCCGGAGAAGTCCCTCGGCGTCAGCAAGCTTGTTGCAGCATCCCCCGTCACTGCCGCCCCATCCCCGCTGGGTGCTGCACACCTCGCGGCCACCCCACGGGTCCCGCTCTCAC
>NW_008817880.1:0-312 GCF_000699105.1 Pygoscelis adeliae | reverse complement strand
TGCCGCTGGTGCCGGAGCCCCGGCGCGCTGTGGGGTGAGCGTGGGTCCCCCCACCCCTACGCCGGGCAGACCCACGGCTGGTTGTTCCAGCTCTCAACCTGGGAAGAGGCTGTTTTCCTCTTCTGCGTGTCGCGGGGGGTGTTGGTGGCACGGAGCAGACGGTGCTGCCGCGCAGGCGCCGGGGCAGGTGTGGTTACACCGGGAGAGTGGGTGGAGGGCTGAAGCCGGCTGCTGCGCACGGCGGTGGGTTTCCAGCATAAACCAAACACCAACCTAAACCCTCCCAGTGGAAACCAGTGTGCCTGCCAGTCC
>NW_008817879.1:0-311 GCF_000699105.1 Pygoscelis adeliae | reverse complement strand
ATCCCACCTGGAGGTGGAATTCAGGTCTGTCCTCATGCTGGGCTGTACACAAAGACCTGTGAGAGAGGATTTAGAGTCCTGCAGGAAATGCACGACCTCTGGGAGGGCAAACAATAAATATGTTGGAATACGGGGGCATTTCACATGACCTGAGGGCTTTTTCACACCCACCTTACACCTGAAACTGGTTGATCTTTTGGCCAATCTTTCCCTTTTCCTTCACGTTTGTAACTTCTTGGGCGTCCTGAAAAATGCATGCAATGTTTTAGTGTTTTTGCAGGTGTTGCAGGGAGACACTTGAAAGGCTGAGC
>NW_008817878.1:0-311 GCF_000699105.1 Pygoscelis adeliae | reverse complement strand
CAGTCGCTCTAGGAAGCATGGCAGACTCCCCCATATGGCCTTAACACCTGAAGAGCTCGTGTGGGGAAAAGAGGCAAAATTACTTAGCTTTGATTAAGAGAAGAATTGGTTCAGCTTTTTATCATGGCTTTACCTCCCTAACAATACTATTGAATGGAAAAGTCGACAGGTTATTCACAGGAAAAAGAAAAACAAACAAATGGAAAAAGAAAAGCAAACTGTGAAGAGGGAAGTGACGGCCAACCAGGCAAGAAAAGGAGAAAGTCAGAAACGGACTTTCCCCTCTCAGGGATGGGCAACTGAGAAAACCC
>NW_008817877.1:0-312 GCF_000699105.1 Pygoscelis adeliae | reverse complement strand
GACCTGGCCCCTGTCCCCCTCGGTAGGGAACTGTAGCCAAGCCATGGGGTTGGGGAGAGTCTGAGCTTGCTTGGGGGGGGAGACTTTGGGGTCCCCCACTTGCCCCTCACCCCCAAATTCACCTTTACCCCCCTCAGCCCTGCTCAAGCAGCAGGGAGGGAAGGATGGTGCCAGCCAGGGCTCGCAGGGGCTGAAGCCACGGGCAGGGAGCTGGCAGGGATGGGGCGTCCCTGGCCACTACCACGGCTTCCCACATCCCTGCAACAGTTCTGCTGTCCCCCGGGACCCCCACGCTGCCACCCCCCATCTCCC
>NW_008817876.1:0-312 GCF_000699105.1 Pygoscelis adeliae | reverse complement strand
GCACCTCAGCACCTTGCAAACGGCCCCACCGGTGTGGCCAAGCCCTGGGGGGCGTGTTTGGGGCTGTGTCAGCTGAGGGACAGTGCCCTGCCACCCTGGGCGCTCTGGGGCACCCAGCTTTGCCCCTCAGTTGGGGTGGTCCCACTGGCTGGTGGGAATCGAACACCCCCAGACCCTGGGCTGGCCCCTGCCAAGCTGGGGGACCGAGGACCTGGCTGGGGCTGAGGGAGTCGGGGGGTGCGTGTGTCCCCCGTCCCCAGTGTAATACCTCTCCCCCTTGTCCTCCCCGCAGAGCCACTGGCGGGGGGGGGC
>NW_008817875.1:0-312 GCF_000699105.1 Pygoscelis adeliae | reverse complement strand
AGACTGCATTAAAAAACGTGATAAAAATCGTTGTCGCCTTTATTTCGAAGGATTTGCAGAATTGATGTCTAAAAAAAAAATAAATTAAAATTTAAAGAAAGCCCACAAAACGTTAAAAACAAACAAACAACAACAAAGCAACCGAATGCCAAGTTGCAAAATGTCTGAGCGCCTGCCCTTATCCCGCGGGGGTGTTTCATGTTGAAAAGACGCTGTTCTTTTGGTTGGGTTTTGCTTTACTTTAAAGGGTTTTTATATATATATATATAATGTTTATTTAGTTATTTAAGGGATTGCTATGGTAGATTTTTT
>NW_008817874.1:0-312 GCF_000699105.1 Pygoscelis adeliae | reverse complement strand
GAACGGCCCCGGGAGGAGCCGCCTGTCCTTATTATCTCGGCTGTGTTTTCCATTGAAACTTCAGCTTGTTTTGTTTGGAGAGGGTTTTTCTCTGGAGGGGGAGGCAAAGGCTGAAAATATAAGCCTGATCGTTTCCTTCTGCCGGCATGCTGACCATCCCAGTGAACTTTCCATCTGATGGAATCGCTCGTTCCCAGTGTCGCTTTGGATGGGGACGTCGACGCTTTCCGGTAAACACACAAACGGCCTGGCTGGGTCTAGAGCAGCAGTGGGCTCTTGCTGGCCCCAGCACCCTCTGCCAGCGCTGCCAGC
>NW_008817873.1:0-312 GCF_000699105.1 Pygoscelis adeliae | reverse complement strand
CTGTGTCAAGGGAGCAGGCATTGCTCATGTGCTGAATGACTGTGTCTGGGCCCCGCAGGAGGGGGTAAAGGATGCACCGAGCCCTTCTTTCTCCTCTTCTTCCATTCAGGTGCCAAAAATCCTGAACACCCTTTACAGCTCCATGCAGCAGAGCACCCACAGGCCCTTCTCTCTCCATGCGGTGTTTCTCCTCACCCGCTTTCACCGGGAGCTTGTGATCAGCAGTCTCCTCCAGAAGGGTCTGCCCATGGACAGGTACGTGCACTATCCACTTCCCCCACTGTAGTCAAGGAGAGACCCTGCAGCTTGCTT
>NW_008817872.1:0-312 GCF_000699105.1 Pygoscelis adeliae | reverse complement strand
GCCCCACGCGGTGCTGGGGACCGCGGGAAGGCCACTCCGGCTGCCTGCGCTGCTGGGTCTCCGGGGCACATAGGTATCCAGGGGAGTGCTGCCCGCCCTGCTGCAGCTTCTGCAGCCCTGCTGTGTCCTGCAGAGCAGGTGACCATGGCAGGGACCATGGCAGTGACGACGGCATGGACCATGCAGAACAGGGCTGCGGGGACAGACCGTGGCTGCGGGGACGGGCTGTCACGGGGCTTTCTGCAGCCCAGGGGGCCCGGGTGGCCCTGGCAGGGCTGGGGGGGGCTGGGTGCTGCCCAGGGTGGGAGGGCA
>NW_008817871.1:0-312 GCF_000699105.1 Pygoscelis adeliae | reverse complement strand
CGCTCTGCCCCCGTCTCTGCACCAGACGACAACTGAGGGGTCAGCAGGTCTGTGCCCCCGCGGCACCCTGCCCTGGGGGCTTCCCGGGGTTCCTGGGGGGCTGCTGTGTCCTATCCTCACCTGGCTCAGGCTGGGAGAAGGGAGGAGGGGGAAGTTGGTGAAAGCTGCGGGGGAGGGCACAGGCCGGGAGGAGAGATGGGGCAAAGATGCCGCTTGAATTCGGGGAGGGCTTGAGGGGCGCTCTGGAAGCAAGTCTGGGTCTGGGATCTGGCTGTCAGCAAGCGTGTGTGTGCCAGTGCATGTGTCAGGGGA
>NW_008817870.1:0-312 GCF_000699105.1 Pygoscelis adeliae | reverse complement strand
GGCACCATGGTGATGGAGGAGGGCTGTATCGCAACAGGGGGGCTGCGTCATGATAGGAGAGGGCCATGTCATGGTAAAGGAGATCCATGTCATGATAGGGGACGGCACCATCGTGATAGGGGAGAGCTGTGTTGCAATGGGGAGGGCTGTATTGTGATGGGGAGGGCCGCGTTGCAATAAGGCCAGCTGTGTCATGATGCGGGAGGGCCACGTTGCAATAGGGGAGAGCTGTATCGTGATAGGGGAAGGCTGTGTCACGCCAGCAGAAGGATGTGTTGTGATAGGGGAGGGCACCATGACGATAGCGGAGGG
>NW_008817869.1:0-312 GCF_000699105.1 Pygoscelis adeliae | reverse complement strand
GGGGTACCTGGAGGGTGTGCTCGATGGCGTTGGGGAAGTTCTTGAGGGTGCAGATGGGGATGGCCTTCTCGGGGGGGTCCTGGCTGGAGCTGTAGGACTCGCTCAGGAAGGGGATCACCACCTGCACGTTCCCCTTCGTCCCCAGCGTCCCCGACTCCAGCAGCGGCTTCCGGTAGTAGACGCAGCGCCGGTCCATATACAGCCCTATAGCGGAACAACCCCAGCGTCCATAGGGTGCCCCAGAGGGCGCCCAGGCCCCAGGGGGTAGCCCCGGAGGGGCCTCTGGGGCACTCCGAGGTCCCTATAGCACTC
>NW_008817868.1:0-312 GCF_000699105.1 Pygoscelis adeliae | reverse complement strand
CCAGAAAGGGAGAGCTGGGTACCTTTCAGCATCAGGAATGTTCAGAAAAATACATCGCCAAGAAGGAGGTTTCAGAACACATAGGAGCAAAAGCTGTTTTTCCACCCAAACCAAGACTCATGTGGTAACCTCACTCACTTGAATGTGTCATCTGCGTCTACATAACTACTTCACTGGGTGACCAAAGACAGGTACACAATTCCAGCTATGCATCGCAGCAGGGTGTGTGTAAGCTTTTTTCCCCCAGTGATTCGGCAACTGAGTGGATTCCCTAGCTAAGAGCCATGTATGTCACTTGACCAGAAGCTTTTT
>NW_008817867.1:0-312 GCF_000699105.1 Pygoscelis adeliae | reverse complement strand
CCCAGGCGGGCAGCCGCAGGAAGCGTGCCCGCGCTCGCCACAAACCCTGCGCCCTGAAGGAGCTGGAGGTGAGTGTCAGCGAGCTGGGCCTGGGCTACGAGTCGGACGAGACGGTGCTTTTCCGCTACTGCAGCGGCACCTGCGAGGCGGCCGTCCGGAGCTACGACCTCTCGCTGAAGAGCATGAGGAGCAGGAGGAGGATCAAGAAGGAGAAGGTCCGGGCTCGACCCTGCTGCCGGCCGCTGGCCTACGACGACGACGTCTCCTTCCTGGACGCCTACAACCGCTACTACACCGTCAACGAGCTCTCGG
>NW_008817866.1:0-312 GCF_000699105.1 Pygoscelis adeliae | reverse complement strand
TCCGATGGCATTCCCAGCCGGCACTGTGCCACCGCGCCAGCTCTCAGGGGGGGTGCCAGGCCCCGTGTTGGGAAGCACTCCGTGCTTGGGGACACCAGACACCCCGTTTCCCCCCTGTTTCGCCCCCAAATCGCCGATTTCTGCTGCCACCTGCCCGAGTTTCGCTTGGCGGCGGTTCGGGGTGCAAAGGTGCAGGTGAGTTGGTGGACGAGGCCGTGCCAGTTCCCGGTCACCTTCCCCCGTGGCGTGACTCACCGGCCGGCATCGCTGCCTTCCCCGGGCCCAACACCGGGAGCCGGGGCGGCTCTGCCG
>NW_008817865.1:0-312 GCF_000699105.1 Pygoscelis adeliae | reverse complement strand
TGGTTTGGCAGCACCGCTCCCGGCTCAGCCCCTTTTATTTCTTCCCCCCACCCCAGAACATGCTCTTTGAGAGCATCCAGGAGGGGAAGTACGAGTTCCCTGACAAGGACTGGGCGCACATCTCCTTCGGAGCCAAAGACCTCATTTCCAAGCTGCTGGTGAGAGATGCCAAGAAGCGGCTCAGCGCGGCCCAGGTCCTGGAGCACCCCTGGGTGCAGGGGGTGAGTGCTGCCGCCCCCTCCCCGCCCTCTGCTCCCAAAAGTTGGGGTGGGGGGACACCCCCCTGCAGGGTGCCCGGCTCTGACCGGCTGC
>NW_008817864.1:0-309 GCF_000699105.1 Pygoscelis adeliae | reverse complement strand
AAATGAAACCCATGCGGGAACCAAGGTTATTCACCCACACATGCTAAGCCACCTGCTTTGTGAGAAGGACTGAAAAGATATACAGGCACTGAAATATCCACAGTGAATACCCATTCACCATAAGGGCTGCAGCCAACTCTTTGCAGTTGAACCAGCTGGCTGGAAGTCTAGTCGCAGTCCCCTTTGGGAGTTAGCTTTCCAAAAAACACTTGTGAGCAACTACCGTCTCAGTTAAATAAAGGGCTGTCTTGTAATTCAAGGGAAAGCAACTATTATAGCTGAATCACAGAATCATTTATGTTGGAAAAG
>NW_008817863.1:0-312 GCF_000699105.1 Pygoscelis adeliae | reverse complement strand
ACGGGGACGTCCCCGTCCCTGGCGACGGGGAGGGCCGGCGTGGGACGCTGAGCCACTCGCCCGCGCTAATCCTTAAGCATTTGTTGCCTTAACGTTACTTGTGATCAAGACTATGTCATGTTAATGTGGATCTAATGTAGAAATCCATACGAGCTCCAGAGTCGTTCGGTATTAATTAAACGCCGCCATTATATTACTTGGATTGCTTTGTGTTTATTGCTCCCTGCAATTAGCAGACGAGATGTGCTCTGCAGCTGCGCTGCCTCCCCGCGCAGAGCGTGCGAGCCGGGCGCCCGGTGAGGGCGATGGGCG
>NW_008817862.1:0-311 GCF_000699105.1 Pygoscelis adeliae | reverse complement strand
GGCTCAAACCATTGAAAACAGAGA
This sequence comes from Pygoscelis adeliae, assembly GCF_000699105.1. Classification (NCBI taxonomy): domain Eukaryota; kingdom Metazoa; phylum Chordata; class Aves; order Sphenisciformes; family Spheniscidae; genus Pygoscelis; species Pygoscelis adeliae. Next base: position 287 of record NW_008817862.1, on the reverse strand, counting down.
GGAAAAATAGCTGGCAGGAGAAAAAGGAAAGAAAGAGAGAACCGCTGAACTAGGTGAATGGTAATGAGGGCTGCCTGAATACCTCTTTCCTGCTCAGCAGAGTGCGCTCCCTGCAATCCAGGGTTCCAACAGCGTGTTGAAACTTGTGACATATTAGACAAGATTGCTTTTTAGACAAAATTTCCTGTTTTTGTGGCTGAGGGCAGCCCTGCTACCCCGCCATGGCAGAGGATTGCAGTGACCAAGATGGAGAACATGCTCAGGCCTGTCATTTCTGTTGCTCTTTC
>NW_008817861.1:0-312 GCF_000699105.1 Pygoscelis adeliae | reverse complement strand
GGAGATGCCCAAGGAGATGCTCACATCCCAAGGAAACTGGAGGCCACGTCCCAAGCAAACTGGGGAATGGGCTCTCCTTTGAAGCTCAACCAGAGTGGTAGGCACTGGAGACTCCACACCAGGAGACCGGTAGCAGGCGGGGTCTGGCGGCGATGTGGGGCAGGGTGCCCCTCTGTCCAGGCCACACGTGCAGAGGAGGCAGCTGCTTGCCCGTTTGGGGGTTCCCAGCCCTCCCCTGGGCCCCCTAAAAGCTTGAGGGTGCATGGAGGGATGCCCTCGGGGCAGATCCTCCCTGGACCCAATGAAGGCAGA
>NW_008817860.1:0-312 GCF_000699105.1 Pygoscelis adeliae | reverse complement strand
CGGTCCCCGGCACCGTGAGACGCAGATGCGGGCTGCAGGGAGGGATGGGATGCAGTGCATGCCCCAGCACAGCGAGGGCCTGATCCTGCTCCTCGACGTTCAAGGCAGCCAAGAGATGGGGCTCCATCCTGCCCCTCTGGGAGCTGCTCAGCACCCCCCAGGGAGAAGCCACGAGCCGTTGTCCACGGGGCCCAGCCTAGCTTGCAGCATGCCAGTGCCTCTGGCCCCGCTGCCCAGACGGGGAGGACGGGGGCTGCCCGGAGCACCCCACACCAGGGGACCCAGGAGGGGACGTCTGAGGGTGCCAACTGG
>NW_008817859.1:0-312 GCF_000699105.1 Pygoscelis adeliae | reverse complement strand
CTGAGCGGGGCACCCGAGTCCCCCCCCACCCCGGCACCCAGCACCCGGGCAAGGCTTGAGGGCAACCACACGGCCAAGATCTACCGCAAGCACTTCTTGGGCAAGGTGAGGCCCCGTGGGTGCTCCAGGCATGGGTGCTTGGCGTGGGTGGGTTCCCCATGGGTGTGGGTGGGCATGGACATGGAGACCCCATGGCATGGGTGCTCGTGCATATGGGTGCTCGTGGACATGGTGACTCATGGGTGTGGGTATCTACGGGCATGGGAGCCCCGTGGGTATGGGTGCTGAAGGACCTGGGTGCCCCACGGCATG
>NW_008817858.1:0-312 GCF_000699105.1 Pygoscelis adeliae | reverse complement strand
TCCTCCTCCTCCCTGCCCCGGAGGAGCTCGCGGACCTCCTGGCGGCACCGCTCCTGGTACTGGGGGTGGCGGGCCAGGTTGTAGAGCAGCCACGCCAAACCGCTGGCCGTCGTGTCGTGGCCTGCGGGGACAAGGGGTTAGCGAGGGGACATGCGAGTCCCCCGCTCCGATGGACATGTGGCATGGGGGTGGCTTCCCCTCACCCTCGAACATGAAGGTGTCAGCCTCGGCCGAGATGTCCTCGTCCGACAGAGCGTTGCCGTCCTTGTCCTGCAAGGGCGAGCGCGGCAGCCGGGGGCCCCCCCAGGGCCA
>NW_008817857.1:0-312 GCF_000699105.1 Pygoscelis adeliae | reverse complement strand
TGCTCGCTGGGGCTGAGCGTATAGGAGAGCTGCGCGTTGGCTCCGACATCTGCATCCGACGCGCCCTCCAGCGGGAACCGAGACCCCGGCAGCGACAGCTCCGCAATTGTAAAGGCTTCTTCGTTCACGGGGAATAGCGGGGCGTTGTCGTTGATGTCGGTGACCTCCAGCTCCACGTGGAAGACGCGCAGCGGCCGCTCCACCAGCACCTCCAGGCGCAGGGCGCAGGGCGCGCTCTTCCCGCACAGCTCCTCCCGGTCCAGCCGCGAGCTCACCACCAGCGCCCCGCTCGCCCCGCTCACCTCCACGCTC
>NW_008817856.1:0-312 GCF_000699105.1 Pygoscelis adeliae | reverse complement strand
CACGACGACAAAGCAGCTGGAATTTCTCTACCAGGCACCTTACCCAAGCAGCAGCTGGCTGCCAGGTTAACGCATCCAACCTACTTCTAAACATTTTTCTTCCTGGCTAACAGTCCGGGTGAGCTGGAAGAGAGGCGAGCAGCTGTGAGAGAGGAAGACAAGGCCGCGTTATTTATTGAGCAGAACAATTTGAGGGGGGAAAAAACCAGACGAGCTGGGAACTTCTGACGAGGCAGGCAGGCTGCGAAGGGGCCAACGGCGCGGGCCTGCTGCCCCCTCCCCCTGCAGTTCACAGGGAACGACTGGACGGGC
>NW_008817855.1:0-312 GCF_000699105.1 Pygoscelis adeliae | reverse complement strand
CCCAAAACCGGACCCTGCCACCTCCCCACGCCTCTGGGCTCCCTGTGCTCTCCCCTGGGGAGTCAACCTCTTCCCCTGGCCAGCACGGAGGGGGATGAAGCCCGGGGACCCGTTGGGCCCCACAAAGCCAAACTGCGGCACCACAAAGAGAGAATTTTGCAGAGCCCCAGGCACGCGCCGCCCCGGCACTGGGAGCACGGCCGAGGGGAGCGCCACGGAGGAGGAACCCAACGCCAGACTAAATCCCACAGCCCCGCTGGGAAGCAGAGAGGAGCCAGGAGCCCACGGGGGTACCCCCCCACGCCACGCCAC
>NW_008817854.1:0-312 GCF_000699105.1 Pygoscelis adeliae | reverse complement strand
GCCCCATTGCAGCCTAGCTCTGCGCCTCGGTTTCCCCCCGGGTCAATCAGAGCCAGAGAGGCTGTGCTGGAGGACAAAGCACTGGGGTTTTCTTCTCCTTCAAAGCCCTTCTTCTGCCTCCCACACTCTCGCTCCCCATTCACACAGGACTCCCGAAGCTCGCTGACTTGCGTTCACCCCACCTGAGGACAGGCCCAGGTCTGCCCCGGCATCTCCCAGGAGCAGCGAGAGTGCTGTCCTCCAGCTCTCGGCCCAGGGGCTCTGAACCTTTGCATATCCTCTTCTCTCCTCCACTTGCTTTTCATGCAGTCT
>NW_008817853.1:0-311 GCF_000699105.1 Pygoscelis adeliae | reverse complement strand
GAGTTAGCTTTGCTCCTCCTCAGTGTGCTAACACACTGAAACCAGGAACTCTGTTTAGATTTCAGTAAGAACAAAGTCGGTCCCGTTTTGAGCCTGATCCTCCCTACCTTTCGGGAGGCAGCTCTGCCCTCACTTGAGTCAGTGGGAAGTTTGGATACACACATCACCCAGGCTAGAGACCTTTTTGTTCCCCTTGCTGTAAGGAGCAGGACCAATTTAAGAGAGACAACCCCGCAAAAGCAGCAAGCAGATCCACCCCGCCTGCCCTTTTGCCTCCGCGGCGACGCGGCACGGTGCTGCCGGGGAGCCCC
>NW_008817852.1:0-312 GCF_000699105.1 Pygoscelis adeliae | reverse complement strand
GCTTTCTTCACCCTGCTCATCCCCGCCGTCACACTTGGCCCCAGCGGGGCACGGCACGGCCACCCTGGGGACCCCTGGGGTGGCAGGATTTGGCCTTTTGCAGAGCTTGAGAGGCTGCGGGCGCTGGGGTGCAAAGGCTGGGGTCTAATCTAACCCTGGTAAACCCCATCATTGCTCCGTGCCTCAGTTTCCCCACCTGTAAAGGGGTTAGTGCTCGCACTCGGGGCTTTCTATTTTTGCCCCCAGCGCCTCTGCCAAACCCCAGCGTGCAGCCGCTCACCGTAGACGGAGAGGTTGAAGGACTGATCCTCC
>NW_008817851.1:0-312 GCF_000699105.1 Pygoscelis adeliae | reverse complement strand
GCTCCCTCATCGCGGCTTTCCAAGTCACCAGGGACCTGATTGTGGCCGAAGCCTGAGTCCTGCCGGGTGGATCCTTGCTTGCAAAGCCGGATCTCGCGGAAGCTGGAAGGGATCGTCAGCCCCATGCCCGGAGCTGCTCCCTGCAGCTTTCCACTTCCTTTTTGCAAGCCTTGAGCCCGCAGCCGGGACGCGCGAGTCGGGCAGCGTTGTTTCTAAGCTTCACCGGGAAATACAGGTGCCTCTAAAGCCCAGCAGGTTGCACTTGTCTTGTCTTTTCCCTCCCGTGCAGCAAGGACCGAAGGGAGGTGGTCG
>NW_008817850.1:0-312 GCF_000699105.1 Pygoscelis adeliae | reverse complement strand
GTAATTCCACGCCTCGCCCTGCTGGCCTGACATTTCTGGGGGTGGTGCCTGAGCGCTGCTGGCAGCTGTTTGCTCCGGACCTTCTCTGCCTCCGCTCTTGCCTTGGTGCTGCCCAGGAACCTTCGTCCCCCTGCTCGCCCCCGCCTGCTCCCGGGGGCTTGCAACAAGTAAAAATAGGGCCCGGCTCTTGCTAGTGCTCCTCGCGGGAGGCTTTCTAGCGCGATGGCTGCAGCCAGAGAGAGACCTTTTCCCAGCAAAACGGCAGAGATGGGGAGAAGGAAAACGCGCCTGGGGCCGACGGCCCCGCTGTCC
>NW_008817849.1:0-312 GCF_000699105.1 Pygoscelis adeliae | reverse complement strand
TGGGCCCTAATAATAGCTCTAAATGGGTTGTTTCCCCCACTTTCTCAGTGCTGTGAACTCAGGTGCCTACTGACGGCACCCTGCAGCGACCTGTGTCTGCGGATCAACCACCCTGTTAACTCTGGTTCCTAGTAACAGCAAGGAGCTCCCCCCGCACCCTACCGACAGCCGCTACCCCCCGCGGCACCCCCTCGCTCTAACCCTTTCTATGGCTTCTTTTTCCTGAGGCGTCACCTGGATGTAGTTCATCTGGGGGGACTCGTCCCCGATGGCGCCCATCTCCCCCTCGAGGTCGCCCAGCTCCCCCAGCGG
>NW_008817848.1:0-312 GCF_000699105.1 Pygoscelis adeliae | reverse complement strand
TGCTTCCAAGATTTTTCTCGTTTCTCAAACGAGAAAACTTGAGTGAAGAAGCAACGCCTGAGGCTTCCGGGGGTTGTTTTCACTCGCGTTCGTGGCGAACGCGGCCCCGGAGCCCGGTTACGTCTCGAACCGCGACATTTTTAAGCAATTTATTACGCCTGCCAGTGACCTGGCGCTTTGGCCACTCTTCTGGAGAGAAGGTGTTTTCTAGACCCCGGGCAAATGTTCCTTAATTCTCCTGAGGGGTTTATTCTGTTGACTTTACGTTTGAAAGTGAACTCGGCCTTTTAAATAACTCTGATTTTGAGTAAG
>NW_008817847.1:0-312 GCF_000699105.1 Pygoscelis adeliae | reverse complement strand
AAGCACCCTGGGAACCCCAGGCAACCTGGGCACCCCAGGCACCCGAGCAGGGCGGTCCTCATCCTCTGCCACACGGGGAGGACACAGGGGACCGGGGCAGATCCCGGGGGACACGCGCTGACCTCCCGCAGGGCCTCGGCGTAGGAGCTCATGTCCGTCAGGATCACCAGCACGTGCTTCTCGCACTGGTAGGCGAGGAACTCAGCGGTTGTCAGGGCCAGGCGGGGGGTTATGATCCGCTCGATCCTGAGAGGGGGACAGGGTGGACACCCCCAGATCCCAGTTCCCATCCCCAAAGAGCATCCCCGGAGC
>NW_008817846.1:0-312 GCF_000699105.1 Pygoscelis adeliae | reverse complement strand
GATGGAAAAGAAAAAAAGAAAAGTCCAGGCAAAGAACAGCAAGCACCGAAAGGCGGGTGGAACCGTGCAGAGAAGTAGCAAGCCATGCTCTACAACGGGACAGACGGTCACGGGCGCTAGGGCTGCCCTTTGGCAAAGTGGCCCTCCGTGGGTCGAACATGCCACGAATTCATACGCACGGGTGGTCGATAAAGAGTAGTTATCGGGTCGCTTGGCGGCACGCTTTGCGATGAAACCCTTAGGCGCGACATTGAACTGATTAGCTATTCACAGGTCTTGTTCTGGAGTTGTGTTATTTCGTTGCATAGAACA
>NW_008817845.1:0-312 GCF_000699105.1 Pygoscelis adeliae | reverse complement strand
TCCCAGAGCCGTTTGCTCCCGGCCGGCCGGTTTCTCGGTCCGTGCCTGGAAGGCTGCGTGGTACCTCGCCCCTCCCATTCCCTGGCCCCTGCCCCCAGCACTGGGTTTGAGACAAGCCGGGAAGAACCGGGAGCAGGTTTTCATTTCGAAGCCGCGGGAAGGGATATTTAGTGCTTTATTTATTAGTTAGTGGATGTTGATTTATTTATTTAGTGGGTTTATCGGGAAAAAGCGAGCCACCTCCGACCCAAAGTGTCCCCACAGCCCAGGGCATCTCAGCACTGCCGCAAGCCAGCCTGGTCCCAGTATACG
>NW_008817844.1:0-311 GCF_000699105.1 Pygoscelis adeliae | reverse complement strand
TTTGCAAAGCTTGCTGGAACTTCAAGTCTGAGCTATCTCTAGCATCTCTTATAAGAATAATTATAGAGATGCTCTCTAGGATCTCTTAGAGGTGCTAACCCTCTAGCACCTGCCTCGTGACAGGTGATGATGGGTTTCCAAATAATCCTCTGAATCACCTCTGCAATACAACTGAGAAGTAACTAATCTTGAAAAAAACACCAAAGTGAAGATGACAAAACTTAATGTATTACAGAATTGAAAGTTAGTATTTTTTATTCCTAACGGAGCTGCCAGATTTGCACAATGCTGGGAGTTACAGGAATAAATAA
>NW_008817843.1:0-311 GCF_000699105.1 Pygoscelis adeliae | reverse complement strand
CCTCCATCCCGGCTGCGGGTCTCACAGCCCTGCCCCATCCCGTCTCCCCAGCTGGCCTGAATCGGGCCCAATTCCCCTCACCCCACCCACCCAGGGCTATATAAGCCCCGAGCAGCCCCAGCTCATTTTCCCCTCTTTGGGCTTTGCTTTTTTCCTTTCTAATTCTGCCTTAAACCAGGCCTGTGGCGGCTCATCTCCTGTGCCAGGGCTCTTCTGCTTCATCCTGGGCAAGATGGGGATGGGATAAGGGGCTGGAAGGATCAGGGATGCTGCGGGGTGGGGTCAGATCATGGCAAGTAAATGGCGTGAGC
>NW_008817842.1:0-312 GCF_000699105.1 Pygoscelis adeliae | reverse complement strand
AGGGCAGTGTCCAGCAGCGGGAGGGTCTGCGACCGTCGCAATTAGGGGCTGTGTCACGAAGCAGAGGCAGGAGCTGGAGGAGGGCGCGGGATGGATTAGAGCAGCGCGAGGGTTTGCCATTTCCTGATTTCTGGGCTCTCGACTCCGTGCACGGAAGGCACTTCAGGCTCGGATGTGCATGAGCTGGGGCAGCACCAGCACTTAATTGGGCTCCGTTGTGTCTTGCTCTCATTAGCGGCAGCTCGTCCTCGACAGAGAGGGGGGGTTCTCCCTCCTTGGGCAGGGCTGGCCTTGGGGTTGCTTTCTCCACCC
>NW_008817841.1:0-312 GCF_000699105.1 Pygoscelis adeliae | reverse complement strand
GAGCGGGAAGGTCCGTACCGCACCTCAAAAGCAGGCGGGTATCCTGGGGTGCTCCGGCACCGCCTCACCGGAGGAGCTCTCCCTGGGGTTTGGGAAGTTGGGGAAATAAAACAACCTTTGAAAGGACAGGAGCAGTTTTTAGTGATTTGGCGGCGTTTGTCTCTGAAAACGCGGCCTGGGCGCTGGCAGGGACTGGGGACAGCCACCGCCCCGGGGCGCGGAGACCTGGGTGCCTCCTGAGAGCAGGGGACCGGGGTGGGCAGGGGAGAGTGGGTCTGGGCGGCTGGCGGGGGGCCCGGGGGGTGCCGGTGT
>NW_008817840.1:0-312 GCF_000699105.1 Pygoscelis adeliae | reverse complement strand
ACGTGCTGCCGGGCATGCTCCCACAGAGCCCCATGTGCACCTGCCCCCCATGCTGGGTGCAGTGGCACGAGGGTGGGTTGCAGCCTGCGCCTCCCACGCAACCGCCCGCGCTCCAGATCTGACGGTGCCGCTTGGCGCCGTGCTGACGTCCTGCAGCTCCGGTATTTATAGCTGCCCGGGGGTGGAGGAGCCCCCCCCACCCCAGTCTGCTGCGGAACTGCTGCGGGGCACAGCCGCTGAGTCCCGCCTGCAGCTCTGCCGGTGCCTCGGAGCCTGTGGGACCCCCAGGGCTGTCCCAGGCACTGCAATCAC
>NW_008817839.1:0-312 GCF_000699105.1 Pygoscelis adeliae | reverse complement strand
TAAAATGGAAAACTTTTGTATGTAGGTCTCAAAAGACAAATCTGACATCCCTAATTCTGTCACTGATTGGTTGGAATTCCTTTTTGGACATGAATGCCTCTCATCGTGAGCTTGAGTTACTTTAACTGGCCCAGTGACCCTCGTAGTTAATGTAATGCACTTATGTAAACCACGTTTATAGTGTTTGAGCTAATTCAGATGGGGTTTTGTTTCTTGAAAACAGTTATTTTCCTCTTTGTTTACAAGCATGTGTATGAACACAAATCAGAGGTTCCTAAATAATGTTAACATTCTTTTAGCCTCGCATGTTCC
>NW_008817838.1:0-312 GCF_000699105.1 Pygoscelis adeliae | reverse complement strand
ACCTTCATGATTCTACGATTCTATGATTCCCTCTGCGATAAGCCGTGCTTTGTAAGAAGGGGAGCGCGTCTTCGCTCCCCGCAAAACAATCTTGCTTTGCGCCGAGGGGACGGAGCGCGCCTTTCCAGCGCCCAGACTCTTGGCGGTAACGGCGATATGTGCGGGTTGGTTGTTTGGGTTTTTTTTTTTTCTCGTGAAAAAAAAAAACAACCCAAAACGCAACCCCGCTTCGCAACGAGGGGAGCGGGCGCCCTTCGCTCTCGCAGAAATAACAACTCTTCTTTGGGGTAAGGGGCGCGTTCTCCTCCGCGG
>NW_008817837.1:0-311 GCF_000699105.1 Pygoscelis adeliae | reverse complement strand
GATACACGGAAAAGGAAATATGGAGAAGGAAATAATAAATAAATGTTTAAAAAAACCAACCAAACTCAGGATAAAGCTAGGAGGGAGGTGGAAAGGCACGGCCTTGCAAAATGATGCGTCTCTTCGAGGGATGCTGGGCTAAGGCAGGGTGGGTTGCTGGAGCCACTTGCTTTTGTTTTGTTTGCTAGCGGCTCCTCTTGAAATTTTAGCGATGGGAACCCCTGACCTGCTGAATTTCTCTTCCTCTCATTAAAGACAAATAACCAATCCTGTGTCTCCCCACCTTCTGTGGAAATGCAATTAAGACAAGA
>NW_008817836.1:0-311 GCF_000699105.1 Pygoscelis adeliae | reverse complement strand
CGCAGGAGCTGGAGGGGCAGCAGGGGCAGCAGGCAGTGGAGCCAGCTGTCCGGGGGCTGCAGAGCCTGCAGCAGGGATGCCGTCTGCGCCGCCGAGAGCAGGGGTAGGGCTGGCCCTAGGCATGCACAGCCTTGGATCCGGAGAGGGGCCAGGACAGCTGCCAGCGACGTGGGTCCCAGGCCTGGCAGCAGGGGACACAGCCTGGCTGCTTCCCACACCGTCACCTGCAGGGAAACGTGCTGGCCTCACTCGGGCAGCCATGCCGCAGCAGGGCTGCACCTTGCATAGGGACCCTGCGACAGCAGAGGGAC
>NW_008817835.1:0-311 GCF_000699105.1 Pygoscelis adeliae | reverse complement strand
AGCCAATCACAGGGCTGCCTGAGAACATGCTGGTATGATAGTGTCAAGAAATGGCTGTCAGCCAGTCACAACGCAGCATGAAAACACGTGGGGAATGATGCTTTCAAAAGCGGCATCCTCCGTGTGTGTAATGACAGGGGGCTTCCTTTTCTGATGTACTTCTGGGTACACCAGGAGGGGCAGCTTGTCCTGCAGGCCAATCACCGGGCTGCCTGAGAGCACGTAAGTATGACGGTGTCAAGAAATGGCTGCCAGCCAAAGGAGCACGGAACACTATGATGCTTAAAAACATGGCAGCTCCCTGCCCCAAA
>NW_008817834.1:0-311 GCF_000699105.1 Pygoscelis adeliae | reverse complement strand
GACGGACGGACGGACAGACAGACTCCCAGGATTGTGTTTGCTACCCCAGGAGATCTGCAGGCGATCTGTGGCGCAGGCACGGCAAGGTGAAAAGCTTGGTTGGGAGGCGGCTTCGTTAGCACCGAAGCCCTAATTAAGGGCGGGGGGCTGGCAGGGACTGGACCTTTGGGGCAGGACCTCTGCGGCTCCTTCTCAGGAGTGGGGGGGGGGATGTGTTTGGGACTCAGTGCGTGGCAGGGACAGGAGTGTGCCGGTGCTCTGCCCGGTACCGGCCTCCCGGTAAGGCTGGCCTGGGGCTCATTGCGAGATGA
>NW_008817833.1:0-312 GCF_000699105.1 Pygoscelis adeliae | reverse complement strand
GCTGCGTGGCTGGGCTCCCCCCTCTGCTGCCTGCACCCCACAGGGCACAGCGGGAGGAGGAGGACGTGCCAGCCCCACTCTGTGCCCCACACCATCTCAAGCACAGGCAGGACCAGGGCAGGACCATGTGCAGACAGCACCACTTACGGGGGGACCTTTCGTGCCCGGGAAGCCATTGGGTCCCTGCGGACCTTGGGGACCCTGTGGGAGGGAGAGAAAACCCACGGTCAGCAGCAGAGGGGCTTTCCCCACAGCCACGCAGCGCCCAGACCCTCTCCCCATGCCCAGCACCCCGTTTTCCCCATGCCTGGT
>NW_008817832.1:0-311 GCF_000699105.1 Pygoscelis adeliae | reverse complement strand
GACCGGGTCTGCCCCCCTCCCCACTGCCCCATGGGGACACAGATGGCCAAGGGGCCCAGGCATCTAGGTGACCCCCCCTTCATCCCTACACACCCCCACTGCTCCCCCCAGGGACCCAGGCATCTGTGCCTGTTGTGTCCCGTCCCCACCCCAGGCACAGGCAGGGGACACAAAGCACAGCTCACACATTTTATTTATTGTCCCTGGCCGTGACAAAGGGGCTGTGCCCAGGGTGTTCCCAGGCACGAGGGATGTCACCAAGGTGGGGGTATGACATGGTGTGTCACTGGGGCCACAGGGACAACACGGGG
>NW_008817831.1:0-311 GCF_000699105.1 Pygoscelis adeliae | reverse complement strand
CACGAGGTCCCTGCGCGCATGAGGGCCACGGCAGCACAAGGACTGTGCGTGCACAAGTCCCACGTGCACACGAGAGCACACTTGGATGTGCACAAGGACCCACCCGGGCACGAGGACCCATGTGTACGCGAGGACTCGTGTGTGCACGAGGACCCATGTGTGCACGAGGGCCGTGAATGCACAAGGACCCCCATGTACACAAGGACCCCCACACATGCAAGGGCTGTGAACGCACGAGGATCTGGGCGTGCACACGGGCCATGAATGCACGAGGACCCATGTGTACATGAGGGTCGTGAATACACGAGTGC
>NW_008817830.1:0-311 GCF_000699105.1 Pygoscelis adeliae | reverse complement strand
CCCTGCCGCCAGCCCCCAGGGCCTGCGAAGGACGGGGCTGCAGGGCGGGGGTCCCCATCCCTGTCCCCGTTCCTGTCCCTGTTTCTTGTCCCTTTCTCCTGTCCCTATCCTTGCTCCCTGTTCCTATCTCTGTTCTCTGTCCCCATTCCTGTCCCTCTTCCCTGTCCTCATCTCTGTCCCCTGTCCCTTCCCACTGACCACTTTCCCTTTCCCTTATCCCTTCCCCTGTCCCTTGTTCTCTGTACCCGTCCTTGTCCCCTCTTCCCTGCCCTCATCCCTGTCCCACCTCTGTCCTGTCCCCATCCCTGACC
>NW_008817829.1:0-311 GCF_000699105.1 Pygoscelis adeliae | reverse complement strand
TTGGGAGTGAGATGGGCACAGTCAGAGCCTGGCATGGCCTTGGGGTGAGAAGTGCAGCCTTTATTGATATGATGCCGATGGGCCGGCCCCTGCTGGGGGTCTGTCCCCCCAGGACAGCGGGGCCGGCTGTAAGGCCCAGGGCTGAGAGCCCCTCGTTCCCCCGAGTGCTCCTTAGCAAAGCATCCTCCCGCCCAAACTGGGAAACACTCCTGTCCCCCAGTTGCAGGGGGAAGCTCGGCACTGGTTTGGGGCAGCAGCGTCCTCAGGCAGGGTGTAACAGGGACCCCCGCTGCCCCGTATGCCCCCCTCCC
>NW_008817828.1:0-311 GCF_000699105.1 Pygoscelis adeliae | reverse complement strand
CCCAGTTCCTCCTGCTGCAGCACCCCCCCGCGCCGCCATTCCTCTGCCCAGGGGTTCTCTTTCTGCCCAGCGCCGGGGCTGGGCAGGGGGGCTGCCCGCAGCGATGCTCCGCGCCCTCTCCCCTTCCCTCCCTCGGCCGAGACAGACAGTGTCACTTCGATGCTGAGACCAACCTGCTTAATGTGTTGGAAGTCTAAACACGTTAGGGCCGCTTGGTTTGCCACGGCCGTTCCCAGGCCTGCTCCCCCCGCCAGGCTCAGGGCCGCTCGGCAGCAAATCGGCACCGTCACGGATAGGGTGATGCGTTCCCA
>NW_008817827.1:0-311 GCF_000699105.1 Pygoscelis adeliae | reverse complement strand
GCCGGCCCGGGCTGCAGCGGGCACCGGCAGGGCTGGGCAGGGCTGCTCGCTCCGGCTGGGGCAGGGTCCCCCTTGTGAACCCCACTGCTCCCTGTGCTGGCCAAGATGCATTCATTTCCCTGTCTCTCTCCCTCTCTTTCTCTCCTCTCTCTCTCTCTCTTTCCCCTCTTTCTGTATTTTTATAGACAGATTTTGAAAAGGACGTTGACCTGGCGTGTCAGACAGGTGAGGTCTCCCCTGACCCTGCGCTGGGGACGGGGATGTCACCGTGCCACGCCTGGGAGGGACAGGGAGTGTGTGCCGGGGCGGGC
>NW_008817826.1:0-311 GCF_000699105.1 Pygoscelis adeliae | reverse complement strand
GGAGCAGGGTGCCGGGCCATACGCCCCATCGTAACCTGCTGGCCCGTCCTCCGCCCGGCTCCGCTCGCCCCATGGCCCCCTCCGGAGTCACAGCCACCTTAGAACATCCCCACTGGGGAGCAGAGAGACCCGAGGCATCCCCACTGCACGCCCCCCCCTTCATCTGCCCAAATCACCCCCTCGACCTGACCAAATACCCCACTGAAACCTCCTCAGAAAGTTCCCCCTCCTCTTCCCCACGTTTCAGCCGCTGCCTGCTCCCCTCTTGCACCCCCGGATCTGGAAAACCGGCCGCGGTTCAGAGCCGACGG
>NW_008817825.1:0-311 GCF_000699105.1 Pygoscelis adeliae | reverse complement strand
TTTCAGCTAATCCCTTTAATCAGTGAAGATGTTCTGAGCTCAACCCGCATCCCCTGCCCCACTCATCCCCGAAACGAGGAGGAGCTGGGGCCGGACTGGACCACGAGGATGCTCCTGCACCATCCCTATCCCGCTGCCGCCCGGTGAGCGCAGCTCTGCCCCCATTCCCGAGCGGAGCCGTCCTCCCCTCCTGTTACCTCTGTGTTTCAGGGGCTGCGTGTATCAGCATGACGATCCCCACCATCACCTCCCCCGTGCGTCCCCACTCCCTGCGCGGCCAGGACCGGGCTGGCTTCACGGGCCCCTCCCTC
>NW_008817824.1:0-311 GCF_000699105.1 Pygoscelis adeliae | reverse complement strand
AGCGGCTAAATGATAAATATTTAGCGAGCGGTCGCAATAATAATAAATTCTCGGCACAATGAGCGGGGAAGGGGCGAGCGCGGCGGTGCCGGGGAAGGGGGTGGGGAGGAGCGGGAGGAGGGCAAGGAGGCACAAACCGAAAAGCAAAAGAAAACACCACCAGCCACCATCAGCGATAACAACAAAACCTGGCGCAAAGCTGCCAGATGGAGTGCAGGCAGAGGGAGAGATTGACATGTGCATGGAAACAGGGAGAGGGACCTAGATCGCCACGGAGAGCCGTAAATATATATATACACACACACACACAC
>NW_008817823.1:0-311 GCF_000699105.1 Pygoscelis adeliae | reverse complement strand
TCCCCCGGCTGGAGGAGGGACCTGGGAGAGCGGCTCCGCGCCAACACCCTCCAACCCGCCTCCCCAGGAGAGGACCCAGGAGTCCGGGGCGGGAGTCAAGGTCCCCCTCCCCAAAAGCCGGCTCTGACCGGTGCCCAAGGCACTAAACCCCCACCCGGGGAAGGGAAGAGGGGAACGGGCACCCATAAGGTGACTTTGCCCTCGGAGGGCGGGTGGGGCACCCACCACCCCAGGCTGGGAGTAACACCCCTGTGCCGAGGGCAGTTGGGTGGTCCAAGTTCTTCGAAGAGGACCTTCCAGTGGACCGGGAA
>NW_008817822.1:0-311 GCF_000699105.1 Pygoscelis adeliae | reverse complement strand
GCCCCCCGGAGCCGGGGCTCTGGATGCCGCCTTCCCGCAGGTAGCGCTCCCAGAAAACCAGATGCCTTCGCAGGCTTTCCAGACACCCCGTGTAAAACAGGATCACAGGCGATCCCGCGGCTGCAGGATCTGTAAAAGCCTCCCTTTTCATCTCGGCCAAGAGCGCGGGCTCCGCATGGGGTGCATTAAATACCAAAAACCAATCTCCGCGGCCCTAAAAAGTTGAAAATGGTGCCTCACACTCCTGATAGCCCATGCTGCCGGCGAGTCTTTCTTTTTTTGTTGGTCTTTTTTTTTTTTTTTTGTTTTTT
>NW_008817821.1:0-311 GCF_000699105.1 Pygoscelis adeliae | reverse complement strand
ACATTTTTTTGGCCTTCCCTCTTCTGAAAGGGAAAATAAACCCTCGTTAGTCCACACCTCAAGTTAAATTAGCGTTTGTTAAATATTTGCGAGCTCCTGGCGTATTATTTTGGTTTTTTTTTCTTTTTTGAGAGTCCAAAAAGGGCTGGTTTTTTGGGTCAGCGCTGCTCTAGCGGGATGCTCTTTGCGGCTAATGAGATGCAGATGCTCCGAGGGCCCGATGCCGGAGGAGTGAGGGGTGAGACGGGGAAGGAGGGCTTGGGAAGAGGATGAGGCTTATCTGAAACTCCAGTTTAGGGGCTCTTTCAACT
>NW_008817820.1:0-311 GCF_000699105.1 Pygoscelis adeliae | reverse complement strand
TGCTTTATCACCCTCTCCGGCCTAAGGACGGCACCGCAGGTCCAGATGAAAAGTCCAGGTCCGCCAGAAAACGCAGCTCCTCATCCACGCACCACGGGAGAGCTGCACTCATTTCCAAGTAGCGGATAAAATCCTGCCTACGCGAATGCTTTGAGGAGCAGAGGTATTTTAGTCGTACACAGACAGCACCCTGAAATATGCGTAAGGACTCCAGAAAGTCACGCTGGAGGGAATTTTGCCCCTTCGCTGCTTACGGCGTCACTACAAATCACTCAGAGTAGAGACCTGAAGTCAGATCCACGCACAGGACG
>NW_008817819.1:0-310 GCF_000699105.1 Pygoscelis adeliae | reverse complement strand
ATGAAGATGGAGGAGGAGGATGGGGGTGAAGAGGAGGAAGGATGAAGGAGGATGAGGATGGAGGAAGGAGGATGAGGATGGAGAGGAAGGCGGGATGAGGAGGGATGAAGTAGGATGAAGATGAAGGAGGAGGACGGGGTGAAGATGAGGAGGGAGGGAGGAGGATGAAGATGGGGATGAACGAGGATGAGGAGGGATGAAGAGGAAGGAAGAGGATGGGGAGGAAGGGGCGTGAGGATGAGGTGGGAGAAAGGAGGATGAAGGAGGGGGACGGGGAAGAAGGGGGATGAAGATGGAAGAGGATGAGGAT
>NW_008817818.1:0-311 GCF_000699105.1 Pygoscelis adeliae | reverse complement strand
CGACTGGGGACACTCACGCGATCGCCTTTCTCCCCCTTGCCACCAGCGGTGCCAGGCAGGCCGCGCTCGCCCTTCCCGCCCTGCAAGAGAGGGGAGGTGCGGGTGACAAGGCGGGGAATGGGTGTCCCCATGTCCACACGTGTGCCCACAGCAGGGCCCACGGCTCCCGGGCAGGGATGCTCCGGGCACAGCCAAGGGTCTGCTGGCCCCATCCCTGCCAGAGCTGGGCTCTGCGTGTCCTGGGGGGTGACAAACCTACCTTTGGACCCGGGGGACCAAGCGTGACCTAGGGAGAGAGGAGAGAGGTGTCC
>NW_008817817.1:0-311 GCF_000699105.1 Pygoscelis adeliae | reverse complement strand
CAGAAGCCAGTGCCCATGCAAGGCGAGGGGCTCTGTAGGCCCCCTCCTCACTGAATCCCCTGGGCCAGCCCTTGTCCTCGTCTCTCCCTGTCCTGTGCCCCATCCCAGTGGGACCTGAGCAGCACCCCCAGCCCCCTCCCCAGCATCTCTGGCCAGTGCATCTGGGGGGTCCCTGGTCCTGGGGGGTGCCCCCTCCCCTCCGCCTGGCTCTGACCCCACCATGTCCCGCTTTCAGATAAATACAACGACTTCATCGAGGCCAACCGGATAGAGGACGCCAGCGAGAGGATGAGGACGCTGCGGAAGCTGGT
>NW_008817816.1:0-307 GCF_000699105.1 Pygoscelis adeliae | reverse complement strand
AACGCGTTCCGGGTCGGGAACAGAGGCGTCGTAGCCGAGGCGCGCGTCGTTCGCGGTCGCGAGCTAACCGCGAACCTCAGTCGGACATCGGTACTCACGAGAGCAAGTAACGGCGCCGATCGCTCGGGAGAACGCGTCATCAAGGCACGCTATTTCACGCATGGGGTCTCGCCAAAGACCGGTAAAGAAAGCAATCGCGCCTTCTCGATCGAAAACGAAGATCGGACTAGGACGAATCGTGACGAGGACGTTCGCGTCTCCGTAAGGAACGGTCGGCGGATGCGCGTTTGACCGCCGGCTTTCTCGC
>NW_008817815.1:0-311 GCF_000699105.1 Pygoscelis adeliae | reverse complement strand
TAGCGTGGCCTTAGCGTGTGCTTGGTGTGTTTGCACGGCCTTGGCGTGTTGTTAGCGTGTGCTTCGTGTGCCGTTGCTGCGGTCTTAACATATGTCTGTGTCATTAGTGCGTCATTAGTGTGGCCTCGGCATGTCCTTAGCGTGATGCTAGCGTGGCTTTAGCATGTGCTGAGTTGTTAGCGTGGTCTGCGTGTGCTTAGCGTGTCCTTAGCGTGTCATGGACACAGCCTTAGCGTTTCATGCGTTTGTGTGGCGTTAGCATGTGCTTTGCATGCCACGTGTGTGTCTTTAGCGTGTCTTTAGCGTGTCTT
>NW_008817814.1:0-311 GCF_000699105.1 Pygoscelis adeliae | reverse complement strand
CCGCTTCCCGCCCCACTTCTGGAGGATGCAGGAGTAGGTGGTGCTGCGCACCAGCGCCTGGACACGGGCCAGCCCTTCCCGCAGGCCGGCCTCCGTCTCCCCCTCGCCCCGCGCGTGGAAGTTGCTCCTCCAGACGTAGCTGCCCGAGCACTCGGAGCCCATCACGTCGTGGAAGATGTCCAGCATGTAGGTGTCATCGGGGCCGTTCCCGTCCACCACCATCACCACTTTGAGGTCGGGGAAGGCGATGCGCTTGACGGAGCGCAGGCACTTCTTTAGGTAGTCGGGGTCCTCCTGGTAGGCGGCGATGC
>NW_008817813.1:0-310 GCF_000699105.1 Pygoscelis adeliae | reverse complement strand
CCACTGACTACAACCTCTTCTGCTGGCTGGAGGCCATTATCGCCCCGATGATCATGTTCCTGCGGGGTGGCCATGGCCAATGGGTGGCCACGTCCTGGAGGATTGCCCGTGCCCACCTGGCACAACAGCCAGTGGGCATTCGGCAGCTCTCTGGTGAGGACCTCTGGGGAGGGTCCCCCTTCCCACCCTCCCAAAGGTGCTGCCAGGGCCCATTGGCATCCCAAAGGCCAGGGCTCATCTCCGTCTCCCCGAAGAGGACAGCCAGAGCATGCCTGAGCAGCAGAGACGTCTGGGAAACTCGGCAAAACTC
>NW_008817812.1:0-311 GCF_000699105.1 Pygoscelis adeliae | reverse complement strand
CACCCTAGAACCCCAGCTAAACCATTTTCTTCCCCCCTCAAGCCCACCAGTGTTTCCCAGTGCCAACAGACATCTCCTGCCCTGGCACGCACCACAGAGAAAAGAGGGCAGCAGCTGCCAGGCAGCGCTGAAGCAATGACATTTATTGGGGGGGTCGATGGGGGCAGCTGGCTGCTGATTATTTTTTTTTGTTGTTGTTAATTCATCTTCCTTTAAATAAGATTGTTCCAATTAACAAAGCACTCGCCCAGAACAGGTTTCAGAGAGGAAAGAAGCAGGCGCAGGATGCGCCACAGCCACACACACACACA
>NW_008817811.1:0-311 GCF_000699105.1 Pygoscelis adeliae | reverse complement strand
GCCGCATAGTGAGTGGACCCACAGGATGGCTGCCCGTCCTCACCG
Source organism: Pygoscelis adeliae (assembly GCF_000699105.1). Taxonomy (NCBI): domain Eukaryota; kingdom Metazoa; phylum Chordata; class Aves; order Sphenisciformes; family Spheniscidae; genus Pygoscelis; species Pygoscelis adeliae. The sequence goes on along the minus strand of NW_008817811.1, from coordinate 266 downwards.
CAACCGGGCACAACCCGCCCCACCAGCCCCGACAAGGAAGCACAGCACCCCATGGACCCCATGGGCCCTGTCCGTGAGCACACAAGCCTTCGAGCTCAGCCATTTATTTGCTCTCTGGTGGAAGCCACATGCCGCTGGGGCCACATCCTCCTGCCGCACTGGCATCTGCCAGCGCGGGGGTACTGCTCACCGCTCAGCAGCACCCCGGGGGACCACAGGTGCCACCAGAACAGCAGGCAGAAACAGGGGCCACAAGCCGCTCCAGC
>NW_008817810.1:0-311 GCF_000699105.1 Pygoscelis adeliae | reverse complement strand
TTTTTTTTTTTAATTTTTTTTTTTATTTTGGTAGTTCATTAGCCGAGCTTCCGCCAAGTCGGTGTGCTTCGATAATTGACTTCCTAGGTCTCCTTCTAGGAATTTCGGTTGTCTCGTATCTCAACAGGCTGCGGGCGGAGGAAAGAACAACCCGGCTCTTTCGGAGGACGTTCCTTCCGCACCTGCGGGACTTCGTTTCTCCTCGTCCGAAAAAGAAAAAAATAACGACGTGCTGGGCTTTTACAGCGGGGAAAGGCCGCGGGAGCGCGAACATCGAATACTCACGTTAAAGGGTGGTGTGGCTGGTGTAT
>NW_008817809.1:0-311 GCF_000699105.1 Pygoscelis adeliae | reverse complement strand
GGGGCCACCCAGGGAAGCTGGCATGTCCTGCGCCGCGGTGCCACCGGGACGCTGCTCTGGGGCAGGAGCCCTGGGACCCCACAACACCGGGGGGTGCCCAAGTCCTGGGGAGAGCTGGCTCTGCAGAGGGGCACGCGCATCCCGCTCCTGCCTGGAAGCTGTTTGTGTTTGTCCACAAGAGGGAAATATTTCTCCAGGATTGCAGCGACAGCAAGCCCCGCTCCCAGCATCCCTGCGCCCGAGTGCAGGACCGCTCCTTCACCTGCTGCTGCTTTCCCAGGTTCTCACTTACCGGCTTCCTTTAATGTTTT
>NW_008817808.1:0-311 GCF_000699105.1 Pygoscelis adeliae | reverse complement strand
AAGATTCCTGGCGTTCAACCCGGGAATGCAGAGACTGTATCAAATAATGGAAAATAAAGAGGATGGAGGAGGGAGGAAAAGCAGAACAGAACGTTTCAGGAATGCTGTAAAAGTTTGGATCCATCGAACAGCACAAGATCCGGGAGAGAGACAGGCCGGGGTCCAAAGCCTTCTGAGCTTGGGGTGCTGAGGGCTGGACTCAGGGGGGACCCCTGGCCCCGGAGCAGGAAGGTGCCCATGGCGAAGGGCAGTCCCAGCACCATGGGGCTGGTGCCAGCCTGGCCCTGCAGCTGCTCGGGCAGCCCTGGCTC
>NW_008817807.1:0-310 GCF_000699105.1 Pygoscelis adeliae | reverse complement strand
TTATTATTATTATTATCATTATTATGATCACTATTATCACTATCACATCCCCACTATTATCACTATTCTTGTAAAAACATGCGTATATTGATAATGATTATGGAACGTATATTATCTATTATATATTTTATTACAGAAATGGCAATATAATGATTAGATATCATCGATTCTCTTATATACTATCGAAATTTAATACAATTGTCTTTATAATGGCATAGAATTACAATATAATGACCATTATTGTTCCATGCTCTATATTTTATTCTAGACCATGTCTCAAGATTAATAATAATAATAACAATAATAATAA
>NW_008817806.1:0-309 GCF_000699105.1 Pygoscelis adeliae | reverse complement strand
GGCTGTGGGGTGACTTGTGGGTGTGCTGCTGTTGCTCAGAAGGTTTCCTTGCAAACCCGTGCGTGCTGCGAGCAAGGTTTCGGTGCCCTGACCCATGCCAAGGCCAGGGCTGAGCTCTGCAGCCCATCCTCTGCCTGGTGCAAGCCGAGCGTTCGTGTGGCTCTGCCCTTCCCCTTGCCTGATCTCTCAGCTCCGTTGGCTTTTTGGAACCCCCTACCACTCCTTCCTGGGGCTGCCCTGAGCTGTGGCGATGCCTTCCTGGGCTCACTGGGGTGCTGGAAGCACTCGTAGCAGTGCCGGGGCCCAAGG
>NW_008817805.1:0-310 GCF_000699105.1 Pygoscelis adeliae | reverse complement strand
TTTCCAACCTCAACGATTCTATGATTCTAAGCAGATGTAGCGCTTGTGCATCCCCGGCTCGTTGCTGCCGCGTGGCTCAGGGCTGCACACGCCAGTGACTGGACTGTGTCCTGCAGAGCTGTGGCAGGGGCTGGGGGGCCATGTGGGACAGCCCTTGCTTTGGGTTCCCACTTGCCACGGTGCGTCCCTGTGCTCCGCTGGGCTTGTGCAGATGAGCCTTTGATGGGCTGATGGCCCTGGGACAGGCTTGGGAGTAGCCCGGCAGGGTGTGGTTTGGGCTGCCCCTCCTGCCATTGTCTCTCTCTGAGCC
>NW_008817804.1:0-310 GCF_000699105.1 Pygoscelis adeliae | reverse complement strand
CTGCCATTTGTGTTCCAGAATATATATATATATCCACGTATACATATATATATATATTTATGTATAGATATATAGATCTTCAACAGTTACCACGCTGCCACGAACGGAAAGGGAGGGAGGAGACCGGCGTCGAGCCACATGTTCATCATACCACCCGCGGACATCGTGAATGATAAGGGATTCTGAGTCATGGTTAATTTTATTAATTATATTTTCTGATACGAGCCTAGAACTCTTAGTTCCTAAAAAACAGAAATGCAAAAAAGAGGGGAAGAAAAAAAAAAAAAAGGAGAAAGAAACAAATCCAGAC
>NW_008817803.1:0-311 GCF_000699105.1 Pygoscelis adeliae | reverse complement strand
CCCTTTGCTGTGTCAGTGTGTGTGATGAGCTGGGTCAGTTCTCAGCCTGGGCTGCAGCAGCTGCACACGCCCGGGGACACGGTGGGGACACGGTGGGGGGGGGCACAGGGACGCTTGAGCACTTAGGTACCGGAGAGGGGGCTGGCACCGCTTTGTACACTGACTTCGAAGGGCTTCTCCAAGATATTAAACCAGATCTCTATATAAATATAATATATATTTGCTCCGCTCCCGTGTCTGGTCTGTGCGGGGCCGGGGGGCAGGCAGCCCACAGCCTCCCAGGGCTGGGACCACGGGGCTGGGGAAGGTGG
>NW_008817802.1:0-310 GCF_000699105.1 Pygoscelis adeliae | reverse complement strand
AGGGTGTGAAGGGGCCGGGCTCAGCTCACCCACAAATCCAGACCTGAGCCCTCGAGGAGCTCCCGGCCCCGTATGGGAGCATCCTCGGTGCATCCGGCCGGACCCTGTGCTGGGAAAAGCCCCGGCAGCGCTCACCATGTGTCCGCGGTGACAGGACTGGGGTCCCCATCCCATGGGGCACCCAGTCCTACCGTGCACCCAGGTCCCACCAGCGGAGCGTGGGGCTTTGTCTCCCTCTAGTGCACATCGCTCCAGAGCAGCTCGGCGATGGGATGCGCCGGCTGGGGCACCCCTGGACGTGGCCAGAGCC
>NW_008817801.1:0-311 GCF_000699105.1 Pygoscelis adeliae | reverse complement strand
GGATGCACAAATGCCTGTAAGAAACCTGCCGCTCCCTGACCGGGGTGGGCAGGGGCACGGGGGGCTCTCGGGGCGCAGAGCCCTGCTACCGGAGGGGACGAGCTGCCCTAATTAGCTTTGCCATCGTTAACCCTGCCTTCCCTGTGACGAGCCCCGCATGCAAACAGCGTGGCCGGCAGCGATGGGCATCCCAGATCCTATTCGAGCGGTGGCTCTTGCAGCACGGGCACCTCGGTGCAGGGGTCCTGGGCAGAGCCCCCGAGCCCTCCTGTGCCACCCTGGCCAGGGGAGGGGCCGGGGTGCAGGCAGCT
>NW_008817800.1:0-311 GCF_000699105.1 Pygoscelis adeliae | reverse complement strand
AAGCAGGGCAGGCTGGGGAGACTTGAAAGGGCAAAACCTTAAAGCAGGGACCCCGCAAGTTCGGATTAGTTTTGCGACTTTGCCTTCACGCCTCGGGAGCTCAACCGACCGCGGCTTCTAGGACAAGTTGGGGAGGGGGAATAAAAAAAATTCTTGAACTGTCTCCTTCAGCTCCGCGTTTCAAATGCAAATCGGGAGATAGATTGGCTCCCGCCCCACCCCCTAGCCCGGCTCCTGATTTTTATCCAAAGGACTCCATCTGTATACCCTGTCAAGGAGGAGGAGGAGGAGAGGCGGGGGGAAGTGGGGCC
>NW_008817799.1:0-311 GCF_000699105.1 Pygoscelis adeliae | reverse complement strand
TCAGGTCGGCAGAATAAATGAACGTGAGCACTAATGATGTGTTTGCTGGCTGTTTATGCTCTCCGTGTGTCAGGGGCACTCACATTTAGAGAGCTCATTATGGCTGCAATTAGACTGCACCATTGCTAGATATTTAACTCCTTTTTCTTTTAAATTAGCATTTTAATAACGTGCTTTGAGCAGGGGAAACAAAATGACCATTTTTCACGGACAAACTTCCTAGCTGTAGGTGCAACTTTAATGGCAAAGTTGCAAGGGAGGTAAAATAAGATCAGGCCTGTTCCCTTCCCACCTATCCCTGCCCCCCCCCC
>NW_008817798.1:0-310 GCF_000699105.1 Pygoscelis adeliae | reverse complement strand
ACCGTAGCCTGACAGCTCCCAAAATAAAGACGCTGAGCGACTGGCCTCCTTTCTCGGAAATATAGAGCAGAGCCCAGCTCGCTGGAAACCTGCTGGGATTTCCTGCTCCCGCTTTTCCAGCTGGGTGATTCCCCGCCGCCGGCAGCGCTAGATGGTGCTGTGCCCCTGCCCGCTGCCGGCTCCCGCGCACCCCAAAAATAGATGAGCAAAATACGCAATGGTTTGGAATAAAGAAGCAAGGGGAGAAGCGCCATCGCGGCGTTTGGGAGAGCTTTCCCATCTCTCCCGATCCCTTCCCTCGGTGGCACCC
>NW_008817797.1:0-310 GCF_000699105.1 Pygoscelis adeliae | reverse complement strand
ACGCTGAATTTCCAGAGCGCCCGGGATGACATCAAAAACAAGGCACGGGGAGGAACCGGCGAGGAGTCTTTTAGGGCTTGCGAGCAGAGCACCCAGCGAGGTTTGGGAGGTGCTGGGTCACAGACACCCACGTCCGTCCCCAGAGCCTGCAGGAGAAGCAGTACAGCCGCATGCAGCTGGGCGGGAAGGCGGAGGTGCTCTGGGAGCAGTTCCAGCGGGCCATGCAGAGCTACGCGGAGGCCACCGAGCACCAGAAGATCGCTTTTGAGGCGCTGAAGCAGAAGGATGAGAAGAGCTCTTGGGAGATAGA
>NW_008817796.1:0-310 GCF_000699105.1 Pygoscelis adeliae | reverse complement strand
TGCTTGCACACGTGCTTGCACACCTCCAGTTCCAGAGGGACCCACCTTGTCTAGAGCCACTAATGCAATTTGCTTAAAGCACTTGGCGTTTTGCCTAAAATCCTGGGGAATGCAATACGGGGTACCATTTTCCACCGTCAGAAACAATCCCTTCGTGGTGTAGTCCCTGGTTTCTTGGGGCTGGGCTTCGGAAAGGGGCTCAGATCTGAATTCTGCTGCAGATCCCCTGGATTTGGCTAAATTGTTTAGGACAGAATCCAGAGCAGATGCTCTCAGTTTGGGACTTAAGAATCAGAGTTGGGATTCCTCC
>NW_008817795.1:0-310 GCF_000699105.1 Pygoscelis adeliae | reverse complement strand
AGTTTTGGCTGGGGCAGGTTTTGGGGTCGGCAGCGGGAACGCAAAGCGGGCTGCTCGGGGAAGGAGGGTTTGCTCCCGTGGCTGTTCTAATGAAATGTGGTAGGAAAAGCAATTAACCCCCAAATTGTGTCCCCGTGGGAAACCACATCCAAAACTCTCCAAAACCACAAAGAAGGTGGGAAGATGAGCACAAGTTTGCGTGTGCTGAAGGAGCGGAGCCACGGGGACGCCACGGAGCACGTCTTGGGGTGCCCGTCATCCCTTTTGGGGCAGAAAATACCCCTGACCTCCACTCCCAGGAGCAGCCCCC
>NW_008817794.1:0-310 GCF_000699105.1 Pygoscelis adeliae | reverse complement strand
AAAACGACGGTCAGGATTTTCCAGAACCGGACGTTCGATTCTTGTTTCTGCAGCAGGGAGTCGAAATCCACGCCGCTCAGGTAGTAGGGCATGCCCTGCTTCGGGGGCTGCAGCTTGATCGTGGCGTTATCCAGGACCAGCTCTCCCACCCCCGTCAGCGCCGTGCCCACCTTCAGCATCTGCTCCGTCTCCTGAATGCCCTTCGGGCGCTCTCCGCTGATGTAGTGGCCGATGACGTCGGTGAAGGACTGGACGGAGGGATGAAATTTCTCATACACCGTCTCCAGGCTGAGCTCGGCGGCGTCCAGCG
>NW_008817793.1:0-310 GCF_000699105.1 Pygoscelis adeliae | reverse complement strand
TAAGAGCGAGCTGACTCACTCGATTCAGGAAAGGGGAAGGCATCAGCCCTGCTGCACCGTAACAGGAGGGTTGAAGTGCAGCCTGTCCCTCACTACTCACAGCCACCGGCGGGGTCAAACCGGTCAGAGAGAAGCAGCGACCAGCCTTTACGCAGCATTTCCTTAACGGCCTGGTACTAAACCAAAGGTAGCCCTTACCCGGAAAGGAGCACACGTCTGATATACTCTATCTTGGAAGCAGATCTACGTTGCCCACCTTTCATACGTACCTTTCACCAGACCAGCTGTAAAACCAGTTTCTCGCCCCACC
>NW_008817792.1:0-310 GCF_000699105.1 Pygoscelis adeliae | reverse complement strand
CAAATCGTCCCCTCCGGTGGGACAGCGGCTCTGCAGGGGACGGTGATGCTTTGTCCCCTGTCCCAGCTCCATCCCTCCCTGCCGGGTCGTGGTGACACCAAAAGTCACCTGCTCACAGCACTTGTCGTCACCAGACCCTGACTGCTCGCTGCCACCAGTGCGTCATCGTCACCAGCTCCAGCCACCTCCTGGGCACCCGCCTGGGCACGGCCATCGACAGGGCTGAGTGCACCATCCGCATGAACGACGCTCCCACCACCGGCTACGAGGTTGACGTGGGCAACAAGACCAGCTTCCGCGTGGTGGCCCA
>NW_008817791.1:0-310 GCF_000699105.1 Pygoscelis adeliae | reverse complement strand
GTCTCCTGGCAGGCAAATGAGCACGGGTGCTTGGGAGGCTCCAAAGAAGCCCCTCGGCCCCTGTACCCCGAGCCCTGCCAGCTCGTGGCACTGAAAGCGCCGGCGCGATGCTGGGAGCTGCGGCATTGCACACACACACACGCGCAGACGCACACTCCAGCCCTGCTGAGCACAACCTTTGTACCAGGTTCCCTTTCCTGCCAAACCTCTCCAATCACTAAAATAACAACTATCAAAAGCGATCTCACCTCCCGCCCCACCTTCCCCCCCCGCTCCCCGTCGCCCTGCTCCCGCTCCCTGCAGAGGCAGA
>NW_008817790.1:0-310 GCF_000699105.1 Pygoscelis adeliae | reverse complement strand
GTGTTTTTTAGAAAGATTCTCAAGCATTGAGTTGGTTTGCTTTTTATTAAGTCGTGGAGAAGGGAGAGAGAGGGGGCTGTGGTGGGGTGGGGGAGTTTGGGAGGGGAGAGGGAAACGACGAGGAAAGAATTAAGCAAGGTAATAAAGAGTATAAGGAAGGCAAATCCGCTGAAAGCTTTCTTGGACCAGAAAGATGAGCGAGCCCAGCGCTGGTCTGAGGGAGACTCGCAAAATGGTTTGAAATCTAGTAAATGAATCCGTCTCTGGCTGTTTTTAACGACGACCTCGCTAGAAATCCCTTCTGCATCTG
>NW_008817789.1:0-310 GCF_000699105.1 Pygoscelis adeliae | reverse complement strand
AAACCTGTTTATCGCAGGGGCGACGGTGCTATCTGCCCTGCCCGATAACGGCGGGGGCTCAGATGCCTTTTAAAGGAGAGAAGCGACAAGTGGGAGCTCCAGATAGCAGGCGCCGGGGCCAGGTGGTGATGTGCTGAGCCTTGGCTAGTGGCATGTGCTGCCTGACGAGACCCAGCTCCTGCCAGCCCCTCAGCATGCTCTTGCTCCGATCCTCCATCTTCCTGTCTCTTGCTAATCCTTCCTAAGCCCCTGAGCTCCCCCTTCCTAACCGTGTGCTTATCCCATGGCCACCCTTGGGCAGTGAGGCTGG
>NW_008817788.1:0-310 GCF_000699105.1 Pygoscelis adeliae | reverse complement strand
TGACAGCCCATCAAGAGCTGGCTGCAGGCCGCCATCGGCATCGAGTGGATGTGCAACCGGCTTTGCCCACGGCGGGGATACCTGGCCGGCTTTAACACTCAGCACATCCTATGAGGACTTGTGTTTTGGCCACCTGGCCAAGGGGCCCGGGAGCGCGGGTGGGTGCCGGCTGCTCCATGAAACACTAAAGGTGCGCAGCAAAGGCCAGCAAAAGGCATTTGGCTTTAAACAGCAGCAGAGGACCACAGGGAATGTGTTGCTGGGAGAAAAGGAACAGACTTTATTTGGCAAGAAGCAGTATCGACTATGC
>NW_008817787.1:0-310 GCF_000699105.1 Pygoscelis adeliae | reverse complement strand
CTTGCGCTTCCCCCAGATGTGCAGCCAGAGACAGGGGGGAAGCGTTTCCTCTCTCCACCATGGGAACTGGTTGCACAGAAATAATATATACATTTTAATGATATTTGAAATACACAGGAAATGCATAGCTGGGAGAATAAATACCACCGGGCCAGCTCTTGCGGAGAGTTCGGTGACAGCTGGTGGCCATGGTAGGGGTAGCAGAGCGAGACGGGGTGCCAGTTCCCAGGCTAGTTCGGAGGTTGCCAATGCAAGAGCCGAGCAGAAGCGGGTGCCTGCCTGAGCCCTAGGGCGCAGGGGGGAGACCTGG
>NW_008817786.1:0-310 GCF_000699105.1 Pygoscelis adeliae | reverse complement strand
CATGTGTCCCCAGAGCTGCCTGGCCCCGTCATGTCCCCTGCCCAGGGGAGGTCAAAGTCCCCGTTCCCATGCTGCTGCCCAAGCCCCTGCTCGGGAAGCACCCTGGGGCACCATGCCAAAGCAGGGGTACCCCTGGGGTGTGGGGGCACCCTGGGCACACCCACCCCATCCCTCCGGGGCGCAGGGCCCAGCCGGGCTCTCCCATCCAGCCCCGCGCTGGGAAGATGCTCCCAGCATGTCCCTCCCGGTGCCCTGAGGCCGCCCTGCCACACACCATCCCTGGGGTCTTCCCAGCACCCCCGGGCTCGCC
>NW_008817785.1:0-310 GCF_000699105.1 Pygoscelis adeliae | reverse complement strand
CCCCAGCAGCTATATATTAAAAACAAAAAAAAGGCGTTAATTGACGTTAAACTCGCTCCCAAACCTGGGCAGGCCTGGCAGCGCCCTGCAAGAGCTCCCGTCCTATCCGGGTTTGGCCGGGGCTGCCGGGCCAGTGCTGGCGGCTTCCGGCCCTTCTCTGTCGCTGCCGCCCGGCTCTGCGCCTGCGGGACAGATCCGGGGGTGAATCACTGCATGCAAATGGGAATTAATCAGCCGGGATGCAAAGGCTGCGGCGGTGGGGGGCGTGTGGGCTGGGTTTGGATCCTCCAGCGCTGCCTCGGCCACGCCA
>NW_008817784.1:0-310 GCF_000699105.1 Pygoscelis adeliae | reverse complement strand
TTTTTTTTCCTTTCTCCATGATGATTTGCATTTTACTTTTTTTTTTTTCTTCTTCCAAAAAGGATTCCTTCTATGTAGCTGGATAATATGATCATGAAGCTATAAAAACGACGACAACAAAAATATAGATATTTTTATAAATATATGAATCCCTGCAGGCAACGTGGCTTTTCAGCTCCACCAAAAAGGTTCATGTACAGATTGCATAAGCAAAGAATTTCTACATTCTTTACACTTTTTTTTTGTTTGCTTGTTTTTTAAAAAAAAAGATTTTTTTTTTTCTCTTCTTTGTATTGCAGGCACAGAACGG
>NW_008817783.1:0-310 GCF_000699105.1 Pygoscelis adeliae | reverse complement strand
ACCGGGGTGCCCCTGCCATGCATCTGGCACCCACAGGTCCTGCCCCATACCACGATGATCCTGCCATGTGTATGGCACCCATGGATCCATCCCCATACCAGGGTGCCCCCGCCATGCGCCTGGCACTCATGGATTCTGCCCTGTGCTGGGCTGCCCCTACCACCCTGTGGGTGCTGAGGCAGCAGGGTGGCCCAGGGAAGGGTGCTGGGGACCCACTGAGCACTCCAGATACCTTGCCTGAAAATGCTGTGGTGTCACCAAGCAGCGTCTCCGGGACAGGGCTGGCAGGGCAGGAGCACATGGGTGCCAC
>NW_008817782.1:0-310 GCF_000699105.1 Pygoscelis adeliae | reverse complement strand
CTCACCATCGGAGGGAACAGGCAGTAAAGCTGCTGGATTCAAAATATTACATCTTTTTAAAGTAATATCTGCATTTAAAATTGTTAATTCATAGCGATGTGCTCTTTGTGGGGCCAATGCTTGTGCAGCATGTTGCTTACAAATGAGTTCTACTTCACGTGGGACACTCACGGTGTTGGGAGACCCAGGACTAATGGTCTGCTTTTTTCTGTGATAATCGCTGTTGCTGCTATCGCTTTAACACAGGAATTATTCCCTGCCACTACAGGATCCAGTTTAGCAATAAGCCACAGGGCGGCGGTGTGGACCT
>NW_008817781.1:0-310 GCF_000699105.1 Pygoscelis adeliae | reverse complement strand
CCGCGTTGAGCCTGCGTCGGTTACTTATGGGAGTAAAGGGAACGCGGAGCCAGCTGGCCGCAGCCTGGCCCCGTAACATGGGGGGACACGAGGCCATGGGTGGTGACAAGGCTGGGGACAAGGCTGGGATGGTCCCTACAGAATCACCCAGCCTCGGTGGGAGTCTCTGTGCAGGGCTGGATCTGTCTTTTCCTGCTGGGAAATTACCACCAGCTTCATCTTATGGGTAGGGAAACTGAGGCAGGGAGGAGCTGCCCACAAGAGGGATGCTCTGGGGATGTGTGTGGCCTTGCCGCCCCCCCCGGCATGG
>NW_008817780.1:0-310 GCF_000699105.1 Pygoscelis adeliae | reverse complement strand
GGAAATGGTGTGATGGTGTTATCATCGCTTAACGAGTTACCCCATGTCGGCAGGGCTGCAGCAAGGCCATGAGCTGGCGGAGCCTGCGGCGAGCATGAGGTAAAGGAGGAGATGAAAGAGATTTCATCGCCCGGGATGGAAGTGAACATGTTTTGCCCCATGTTCGCCCCGGCTGCAAAAGCTGGGATGCTGCGGCCGGGCTGGCCTGGGGTAAACACAAGGAAAGAGCCCATGGCCACGGCAAGGGGCACCCGGTGCTGCCGAGGTGCAGATAACCAGGATGGACCTGGGGTGCTGCTGGCTGGGACCG
>NW_008817779.1:0-310 GCF_000699105.1 Pygoscelis adeliae | reverse complement strand
GCAACTGATGGATCAAAATTCCCCGCAAACGACCGGTTTCGTGGGCCGTTTCCTCTGCTGTCAATACAGGGAACGGAGAACTGTCATTGCTGTCCCTCCCCACAAAAGAAAGAATTCGATTGTTTATCGCTGCCTCTTAGAAAACTAATTGTATCGCTAATTGTTTTTTTCCTGGGAGGAATGTTACATTTTTTTCAGGCCAATGGCTTCAGGCAGTTTAAGGATTTATAAAGAGTATTTCATCAAACGTGATTCAGGAATGAACTCACTGAGATGACATTTCCTTTCCCATTTTCTGTTTGTATTATCG
>NW_008817778.1:0-310 GCF_000699105.1 Pygoscelis adeliae | reverse complement strand
AGGGAAAGCTTTGTGTCTCCGCAAACGAAGCGCTCCGGTCTCGATAATCACGATCAGCCCCGCGATGAGCTATGCAATGGAAAGGGGAAAATATCAGGGAGGGTATTCGCAGTTCTCATCAGTGGTCTGCAAGGAATTACTCGAGTGACTTAGCCCAGCGGGGTGCATTTTTAGTGGCAACCATCAGAAGGGAGGATAAATGAATAACCGCATGCACGCCAGGCTACTATCAAGCCGGACAGAGGGAGCGAGCTGGGCAGAGAAAATGGGAAGAATCCAGGTTTCTTATAAAAACGGCTCGGGAGGGCGG
>NW_008817777.1:0-310 GCF_000699105.1 Pygoscelis adeliae | reverse complement strand
CTCTCTTTAGAGGTAGACTCACTTCAAGACCTTCATGATCCTCTCTCTGAAGTTGCCTCAGGCTGATGCCCATACTTCTTGCAAGCCCTTACAGGCCTAACAGACATTGTTGATAAAACCAAAATGTTTAAAAGATCTTTCAGAGATGTCAAAATCTGAATTTAACTGTTCAGGTTAATATTAACCCTTAAATTATATGCCAATTTGCAAGAGGTTATTGACTTCCAGGATTAAAGAAAGATGTGCTCCACAGCCAGCCCATGTAAGATTTCCTCTGAAGCGCCCTGTAGTCAACAGCTACACTGTGCAG
>NW_008817776.1:0-310 GCF_000699105.1 Pygoscelis adeliae | reverse complement strand
CAAAGCCAGAGCTCCCTCCAGCCCTAAGAACCCCAAAGTCAAAGCTCCCCAGACCCAAAAACCAGAGCTCCCTCCAGACCCCAAAATCGGAGCCCTCAGCCCCGAGATCCTGAACCCAGACCTCCCTCCAGCCCCCAGGCCCCAAAACCAGAGCCCCCTGAGACCCCCAAAGTCAGAGCTCCACAGCTCGGCACTCCCCAAAACCAGAACATCCCCCCCCCAAATCAGAGCCTCCCCAAATCCCAAACTCCCCAAAACAAGAGCACCCCAAGCCTGGAGATCCCCCAGAGCCACCCCCAAACCCAGACTG
>NW_008817775.1:0-310 GCF_000699105.1 Pygoscelis adeliae | reverse complement strand
CCCGGGGCAGGGAGAGGAGGCAGAGGTCTCCGCTCGCCCCGGAGGGCAGGGCCTGCTGCGCCTCTCTAAACCGGGCCACCCTGGGCAGGAGGTCTGGGCCACCCACGCCTCACGCAGAGCCACGTTGGCCTCGGCCTTACCCGTGAGCTCTGCAGCCCCACTGCCTCACGATGAGGGCGGCTCGTCGGTGTGGTGCCAGGGGGGCGTGCTGAGCATCGCCACAGCTGGCACGGCCACCGTGGGTTGCGATCACCGGTGACGCGTATGGAGGAGCAGCTCTTTCTGTTGCTCCTCCGCTTCTCTCCTCTTC
>NW_008817774.1:0-310 GCF_000699105.1 Pygoscelis adeliae | reverse complement strand
ATGGGGGTTCCTCCGCGAGTTCCCCAACTTGTGCAGCCCTGCCTGGCCCCCGTGGGGCTGCCTGGCCCCTGTGCCCCCGTCCCTTCTGCCCAAGGTGACACGGTCCCCTCTTGCCTCACAGCCCTTCTCCAGGAGTGCCACGGAGCATGTCCAGAGCCGCCTGAGCAAGAAGCAGGTGCCCCCAGACCTCTTCCAGGTGGGCATCACCCGGGACAGAGAGGGGGTCCCTGCCACCTCTGGTACTCGGAGGGTTAATCCTTATGGGGGGCTGGTGAGAGGGTGCTGGGGGCTGGTGGCAACAGGGGCCCCT
>NW_008817773.1:0-310 GCF_000699105.1 Pygoscelis adeliae | reverse complement strand
GCTGGGTCATGCCGGGGCAGCAAGGGGACCAGGGTGGTGGGCACAGTGGGGTGTCAGGGCAGCTCAGCGCCCAGGCAGGGTGCCCCAACACCCCATCACCATTGCCGCCGCCGCTGCCAGCAGCATGCAACGCGTGGTTAGTGAGCACCAGCCCTCCCTACACAGGCTTTTACACCCAACCGCAGCAGGAGGAAATGCTTTTTTTGGCAATGAGTCCAGGGGTTATGAAACCACATGACGGGAGCGCTGGGCGCAGGAGGGACCAGCGCCGCCTTGCCACAGGCCGTCTGGCCACCGTCCTCCCTTTCCC
>NW_008817772.1:0-309 GCF_000699105.1 Pygoscelis adeliae | reverse complement strand
GGCCGGGCTCCTCCGCTGCCGCTCGCGAAGCCAGCGGCGCAGCTTCCCCCAGGGCCGAGCAGCATTCCCCGGCGTGCCTGGGAGATGGATGCTCCGGCCTTGTGAAAGCAAGGAGAAGCCATTGCGCTCTGCAGGCAGCCCGGCGCTTTCTTACCACACTGCCCCGTGAAGAAAATCCCTGCGGAAATGTAGGGATTAATGGGCTTTAATAGAGGCATTAATGGGGAGGACTCTCCGGCTTTGCCGGTAGCGGAGCTGCGAGCGTCCTGGCTCCCAGCAGAGGGGAGCGGGAGAAGTCCCCGGGGGGAG
>NW_008817771.1:0-310 GCF_000699105.1 Pygoscelis adeliae | reverse complement strand
AAGTGGCGTTGCTCCTTCAGGGAGCCAATTTCCACCATCCCTGAAATCCCAGGGAGATTCCGGGAGGCAGCTGGGATTCCTGGGACCGGAGTCGCTCTCCCCAGCCCCGACGGGGAAGGGGCTCAGCGCGGAGGAGATGTCGTCTGCCAGAGACTCTGAAACGGGAAAAAGGGGGGGGAAAAAGGGGATTGCTGAAATTCAGCATTCCCTCCGAGCGAAAATGCGTGGTTCTGCTGGGAAAGGGCCCTTCCTTGATGTGCTTCCAGCCCAGACGCCTCCTCCGGCAGCAGCTCCCACGCTGGGAAAGCCC
>NW_008817770.1:0-310 GCF_000699105.1 Pygoscelis adeliae | reverse complement strand
AACTCTTCGGAGCCGACTTTAACCCATCCCGAAAGAATTCTGGGGCTATTTCGAGTGTTTCCCTCTCCCATCCAATATTCCTTAGGAAATGGGAAGAAATTCAGCATTTCTCACAAAACGCGGTTTTGACGGCATTTTTTATTGGGGAAGGGGATGGAAAATCGGGAGAAACCGAACCGTGGCCGGGGCTGCTCCGGAAAATTCCGCCCCTGTGGCTTTGGCGATAAAATGTGGGAAAATTTGGCTGCAGCACCCAGCGCTCCCAGCGCCCCCAGCGCCCCCAGCGCTCCCAGCGCTCCCAGCGCCCCCA
>NW_008817769.1:0-310 GCF_000699105.1 Pygoscelis adeliae | reverse complement strand
CCTCCATTTAGGTGTTCCTTCTCTCCTCCATTTAGGTGTTCCTTCTGCTATATGGAATTGCAAGCAGTCTCTTTAGGATCCTTTGCTACGTAGCATCCAAGTACAGTTTCCCACAGCCAAAATGCTTCCAACATTTGTTTCCAGAGACTAGGCAATATGCCTCATTAATATTGCCAGCCTTGTTTATAGTTATTTTTCTGCTCCCCTCAAGCTAAGCTCTCTATCGTTCTGCTGTTGGCAAAGTTTTATAACTAGCCTGCGGCATAATTGCTTTCTGTATCTCCTACTTAGAATCATAGAATCATAGAAT
>NW_008817768.1:0-309 GCF_000699105.1 Pygoscelis adeliae | reverse complement strand
CTCCAGATGAACCAGAACTGCCCTCAAGGTTCTTGTTCTCGCCTGCCTGCTTTCTGCTGGTGTAACTCATGTGCGTGGCTGTGGTGTGCTGCTCCCTATCGTCCTGTTGGCCCATCTCCAGTTCATCTCCAGGAGTGACACATACGATCTGCTACCAGTACATATATAGACCTTGACTGCACTGTGTGGGTGTGAATGTGCAAGTCTGCCTCTGTTGTTGCTTATTACGCGTCTCTATAGAATGTAATGAAATCTCAATTCACTATATTGTAATACTATATTTTACTGTATAATTGATCAAATACTTTT
>NW_008817767.1:0-310 GCF_000699105.1 Pygoscelis adeliae | reverse complement strand
AGCAGTGCTGCCAAACGGGTCTTGCCCAAGAAGGACCCCGGCACCCCTGCCACGTCCCAGGTGACCGGGAGTGGTCCTGCAAAGGACGCTCACAGCTCGGTGCATGTCTGCCGGCAAATATCTCTGTTTTCTCCATAACCGGTGATTCTGACCCATTTGCAGCCAGGGGCTCTTCCCCTCCCCCTTTGCTCCTTCCCAGTTTTTAGCTCTTTTTCCCAAACTCCTCTCCTTCACCCCCAGTTTTTGTCTCCCCAGCTGAGCGCGGTGATGCCAAACCCGGCAGCTTCACCCCTCGCCCACCCCAGACCAG
>NW_008817766.1:0-309 GCF_000699105.1 Pygoscelis adeliae | reverse complement strand
CTGCGGTCCCTGCAGCTCTGTCTGACTGAATCCCTTCCCACAGCGGAGGCAGAGCCTGGAGGAGCGCGGGTTTCTCTTTTGCCCTGGGAACTCATGCCTGAGCTATTTTAGTTGTGCGGTTGGCGAGGGGGCGGTTTGGGGGCAGGGGGTGTACGTGGTTCGGAGGTGCTGGGCGGCCAGATGCAGCCCCTGGGAGCCGCGGTCCCAGGGGCAGGTCGCTGTGTGACAGGACATTTTTGGCTGAGGAAAGAAAGGGTGAAGCGGGGGCGGGTGTGTGCTGCCCCTATGCAGAGGTGGGCAGGGGGGGGG
>NW_008817765.1:0-310 GCF_000699105.1 Pygoscelis adeliae | reverse complement strand
TGGCCGCTCCTGCCTCACCCGCGGCAGCGAAGGCAGCGCTCTCCCTGTGTAAACAGACTTGGACAGATTGCAGAAACCTGCTAAATATTGATTCTGCGAAGGCTTCAAATTGAAGTTAATTTAAATAGTACATGTACAGAGTTTTATGAATTGATTTCAAATGACAAAGAAGTATTGAAAAAGCATTAAACCTAAGTACCATTTTAAACAATAAATTTAAGCTTACGATAATTGAATTATGTGTTTGAATGCAGCTGAACGGGTAGGCTGGGGGGGAAATGCACCCCGTGCTGCGGGAAACAGGGGCTCC
>NW_008817764.1:0-310 GCF_000699105.1 Pygoscelis adeliae | reverse complement strand
ACGCTTCTTCCGCCGGCTGGAAAGACGGAGACGAGGGAGCAAATTCACCGCCGGCAGTTATTGAAATGTCACGCCCCGTAAGCTTGAAAGAATCGGACGATAAAGCCGCAGTCTGAAGCTCCGGAGGCGTCTTAGAGCACAGAGAAACGCCTGGCCCAAGACACAGGGGCCGGGGGGGGCAGCGAGCTGACAGCCCAAGGACGAGGCGTTTCCCAACCCTCTCTCCGAGAGCCATCCCAAGAGGAAGGTACCAGAGAAGAGGGTTTGGAGACTCGTTTCACAGGCTCAGTGTTTTCTTTTTTTTTTTTTT
>NW_008817763.1:0-309 GCF_000699105.1 Pygoscelis adeliae | reverse complement strand
TGGTGTTTGGATGCAGAGAAGCTGTGCTCTGAAGCCCCCGTGCCGTGTGCCCTGGAAGGGACACCGCTCTGCCGGGCGCATGGCCTGTCGCGACTGGCTGGCGGGACCAGTTCCCCCGGCCCATTTGCCCGGGAACCCCTCCGACCAGGGGGCTGCAGGGCCCCCCTCCTGTCCCCTTGGCTGCAGAGAAACACAGTGCAGCATGGTCACTCCGGCTGGGCATAGGCACCAGCAGCCTTTATTTGGCACGTTCCCCTTTGCAAAGGTACTCCTCGCGCCCGCCACCCGTTGCTGACGGCTCTCCTGCTG
>NW_008817762.1:0-310 GCF_000699105.1 Pygoscelis adeliae | reverse complement strand
GGGGCAGCCCCGGCTGCTCCTCACAGGGGTCGCCCCTGCAGCCCCCACCAGCACCTTCGCCCAGACACCCTGTAAGTTTATATACTCCGTTGCTTGCTAAAGGGTTTTTTTCATGTCCGAGTTACCGCATTGTCCTTGATACCTTCCTCTAGCTCTCGAACCCTTCTTTCCGAATTACGCGTCCTCTTTCTCTCTTTCAAAGTGTAGAGGAAATTGTCATCCAAAAATCAACAGGTGGCTGTTGGTCTGAGGTGAATTAGATCCAGCCTGTGTGAGAGTCTGATCGTAGGTGAGAGTGAAGCACTGAATA
>NW_008817761.1:0-309 GCF_000699105.1 Pygoscelis adeliae | reverse complement strand
CTCCTCTGATGTGGCCCAGAATCTCAAGACAGAAATTGAGTCTACAAGGGGTGGGCTCTTGGCAATTTGTGGCCCAAAGGCAGGCCTCTGATAAATTTTAGGCATGGGCATTGGGCGTAATGAAGGTCAGGGCAGATGTGAGTGTAGTGGTTTGAAATCAGTTTGCATTAATAAAGCTCACTCTCTTCTCCTTCCTTTTATCCCTCTCATATAAGCTCCTAGCTGCTGCTTTGAAAATATTGACACTGACCATGGAAAGTGAGTGCTACATGTTTGCCACTGACTCTTCCTAAAGATCATAGGTAATTT
>NW_008817760.1:0-309 GCF_000699105.1 Pygoscelis adeliae | reverse complement strand
GTGACGCCCGCTCTGCCCCACCAGTGATCAGCATCCAGAGGGAGCCCGTCTCCGCCGTCTCCAGCGACATCAACTTCCCCATGAAGGGGCGCCGGGGCATGAAGGATTGGGCCCGCAGCTCCGAGGACAAGCTCTTCATTCCCAGGGAGGTGCTCAGCCTCGCCTCCGCCGGTGAGGCAGGGCTGGGGCTGCGGGAGCGAGCACGCTCTGCATGTGTGTGCACGCGTGTGTGTGCGAGCGTGCACCTGGGGCTGTGCAGGGGTGTGCGCACGTGTGAGCGTGCACACGTGAGTGCAGATCTGGGGCTGT
>NW_008817759.1:0-309 GCF_000699105.1 Pygoscelis adeliae | reverse complement strand
CGTCCTATATGGCCCTACAAGGCCCAGATCCGTCCTACAGGGCCCTGATCTGTCCTATACGGCCATATAGGGCCCAGATCTATCCTATACAGCCCTATAAGGTCCAGATCCGTCCTATATGGCTCTATAGGGCCCAGATCCGTCCTACATGGCCCTATAAGGTCCAGATCTGTCCTATATGACCATATCAGGCCCGGATCTGTCTTATATGGCTCTATAGGGCCTGGATCCATCCTATACGGCCCTATAAGTTCCAGATCTGTCCTATACGGCTCTATAAGATCTAGATCCACTCTATACAGTCATATA
>NW_008817758.1:0-309 GCF_000699105.1 Pygoscelis adeliae | reverse complement strand
TGCTCCACCACTCGCCGTTCCATGGCGGTCAGCCCCTCGTGCAGGTAGCCCACCCCGTTCACGAGCGTCTCCTTCAGAGTGTTGTCGTTCAGCTTGTCCAGGTAAGGCACCAGATCCTTCTCTGCGCAGTGCAGGAACCTGCCGGAGAGAGGGGGAGTAAAGAGACCGCTGCCAGGCCCAGCAAGCCCGTCCCTCCCTGATGTCACAGCAGATGGCCGAGTGACATCTAACGAGACCATTTCCTATCGCTAGTCGTCCCTCAGCCCAACGGCCGAAAAAAACTTGCCCTCGCCTCCGTCAGAGGAGGGA
>NW_008817757.1:0-309 GCF_000699105.1 Pygoscelis adeliae | reverse complement strand
CCTTCCAACTTGAGAAATTCTATGATTCTCTGATTTCTAGATCTCTTTTATGGTTTATGTTCAAATAATTTGGTACTCATCATATGTTATCACATTATTTCAATTGGCGCTGAGATTTAGTTTAACTGATCACTTTCTTAATTTCAAACACTGTTGTTCTTTGATTCATACTGAATCTCACAGTTGTGTGGAATTTCTGGAAAAGACACTCAAAAAGGTCCTTCAGTATCTTCTTACAAATCCCTCTTTGAAATTTTCCATTGCAACAATATTTAGAGAAACTGTCGTGGTTTAACCCCAGCCAGTAAC
>NW_008817756.1:0-309 GCF_000699105.1 Pygoscelis adeliae | reverse complement strand
AATTTCATCTATCGGGCAAAGATGGGCAATTCGTCCGCTCCGAGGCGGGGAAGAGCAGATCTGGACATTTCTCTGCCTCTGATTTCCCCTCGCACACAATTAAGAGGCAGCAGTCTCGCTTTTTAAGTAATACTACTACTAATAATAATGGCAATAATGATAACAGCAATAATAGCAATAATTATAACAGGACTGCTTATAATAATTAATGAAACATTGCGGCGATACAGCGTGGATTCCCAACAGATCGCGCCCCGGCATTTCAGGAGCAGGTATTTCCCGCAAATAAAAAGAACAATTCATAAGCGG
>NW_008817755.1:0-309 GCF_000699105.1 Pygoscelis adeliae | reverse complement strand
GCACCCAGAACAGCGATTCGAGACCTCTGTCCCCAGCGCCTGGGGTTTGCAGCCAGGGCTTCCTAGGCAAGCGGCCAAACTCAAGTGGGAACCCATTCCAGCTCCTCCTTTCCCCAGAGCTGGCAGCAGCAGGCAAGCCTTCCTGCCTGCCTGCAGACCCCGCGTGCCGACCCTTGGAGAGCACAGCGGGAGCTCGGGAACCTGCTCCTTCCCGGACACCAAACAGCCCCCGCCTCCCCAACCCCTCCGTCTAATGGAAACTCTATCTCTGCAAACACTTGCTCCCTTTATATCTTTCTCCTTTTTTTT
>NW_008817754.1:0-309 GCF_000699105.1 Pygoscelis adeliae | reverse complement strand
TAATGTCCCACAGTATGATCGATTAGTTGTCAGATGTGATTTCAAACCAATACAAGATGAATGGCATCATTTTCCTTCTCTCATTTTAGGCAGAATTAAGAAGCCATTAGCTAACACAAATTTTTGGCAACTTTAATAAAAAAGCTCCAATGTACATTTGTAGCAAACGTTCCCCAAGGTAACTGCGAGGATGCAAATAACCTCCTGCGTCCTGCCCGGCTTCGTGGCTGCGGTGCTGCCGGTGCCGGTGCCAACGCCGTGCCCACCCGCTCCGGCACCGAGGGGAGACGCCGACGGAGGGTTTGCTTC
>NW_008817753.1:0-308 GCF_000699105.1 Pygoscelis adeliae | reverse complement strand
TATCTTGGTTCTTTTGGTAAAAAACATACAAATGAAAGATGTCCCAAGCAAACATACTAAAAAGATCAATTAATTGATTTTCTGCAAGTGGCAAAAATAAGTTAACCTGTACCACAAAAATTACAGAAATCTGGTTCTTAAGAAGTACTATTGAGTAAAAGTTTCAGATTACAATTTAGTACAAAATCCTGGGGCCAGAAGGAAGAGGTAGGCCCAGACTTTCCGGTCTTGGACTTTAAAAATGACAAAGTCAAACTAAGTACCATAAGGCAAGCTGACACACTGAAATATAGTTTGGAAAACAGTCT
>NW_008817752.1:0-309 GCF_000699105.1 Pygoscelis adeliae | reverse complement strand
CGCCGGTTCTGGAACCAGATCTTCACCTGCTGGTCGCTCAGGTTTAATCGGTCTGAGAGCTCCCTCCTTCTTTGGCGAGTAATGAATTCATTGACCATAAACTCCCCTTCCAGCTCTGCCAGCTGCAGCTTGGAATAGGGTTTTCGTTTTTTCCGGGACCGTGTGTGCATCGGGTACCAAGGAGCACCTGGCAAAGGGGGAGCGAGAGTTGAGCACTTGGCAAGGGGAAAAATAAAAAAAAAAATTTAAAAAAAAGCCCTCCTCTTTAAAAAAAGGGGCGCCCCCAGCCCCCCTTCCTGCAGCTCTCTG
>NW_008817751.1:0-309 GCF_000699105.1 Pygoscelis adeliae | reverse complement strand
AGGGCATCCTGCAACCAGGTCCAGCCCCAGCACCCTCCTCGCCTCGTCACAGCCCTCGTTTGCCAGGGCTGTACCCCCAGGGAGCCCCTTTGAGCACAACACGGCAGACACGAGCTCGCACCATGGCACACGAGGTTGTGCAGTGGCACAGGAGCTCACACCATGGCACACAAGCTCGCACAGTGGCACACGAGCTCACCAGCTCCCGGCGCTGGCTCCCTCCGGCGCTGCAGGTGCGGAGGATGGATCACACCAAAGCGTTGCTCCACTCTGTGCCAAGCACACGGTGGATGCTAAAAATAACCGGGA
>NW_008817750.1:0-309 GCF_000699105.1 Pygoscelis adeliae | reverse complement strand
CTCCCCGGTTTTGGTGGAGGAGAGCATCCTTCCCGGGCCCCCCGTCGCTGCACCTCAGAGCAGCCCCCCCGCCCCACGCTGCAGGCAAGCACCCTGCCCCCAGCCACAAGGGCCGAGGAGGGGAGAGGGGGCGAGCAGCCACGCCACAGGGCACCGAAACGTGCAGGAGGCACCCAAACCCCACCCGGCGGGGGGCACAACGGGGGGGCAGCACTCCGGCGTTCCCGCAGAGCAAACCCCTCGGGGGGGGGCCGGCAGGCACAGACACCGTTGGGGTGCGGGGAGAGGGCAGCACCAGTGCTCCCAGCC
>NW_008817749.1:0-309 GCF_000699105.1 Pygoscelis adeliae | reverse complement strand
CGCTCGGCGCGTCCGGTTTGAAATTCAGCCGTGAGGAGGAGGCAGGTTTTTGCAGCGCTCCCTGCGAGCCGGCTGGCGGCGAGCAGAGGGCGAGGGGCTGCGCATTTGTAGCTGCAAATCGTTCACGCAGGCTCTGCCCGCTCCGCAAAATCACACGGGCATCTACATCTTCCCAAGTGCTGGTCCCTTACCCTTTGGGGCAAAAGGCTCCGATTTTTTGCGCTGAGAAAAAGCGCCGAACAGATCTGGCACCCGCCTGAATTCTAAATCTGCCTTCCCGGTGGGAGATGCTGACGGGAAACGCGGGCT
>NW_008817748.1:0-309 GCF_000699105.1 Pygoscelis adeliae | reverse complement strand
CTGGATTCTGTCTGGTGTTTTGATATCCTCAGGCTTGAGGAAACTCTGCTATCCCTGATGTAATGTTTCCTGTTCCATTCCAGACATCAGTTTATACAGGCAGGGTCTTAAATGTTCCTGTAGCTCACTACGTGAAGGTGCAGTCTTCTTACTGTCAGTGATGCAAACATGCAGGGAAAGCTCTGCTGTCCGGTAAAGTACAAGCTGCACATACGTGAGCCATTGCATTTACATGTTAGTGGTTTGTTCATCTTGACCACTATTAAGAACAGGCGGCACATCCACCCTCCCCGACAGCAACGGGGTTTC
>NW_008817747.1:0-309 GCF_000699105.1 Pygoscelis adeliae | reverse complement strand
AAAACTGTCATGCTATGGCTGTACCCACACCACTGTTCCTCATGCTGCGTGACACTGCCCATTTCTATCAGTCTGCCACCTATGAGAAAGTGGAAGCATGTTTTATTGTAAGAGGAAACCCTGAATTGGAAACTTAGTTCATGGCCTCATTTGCCCCTCCATGCACATCTCCAGTGAATAGCCCAGGAAACGTTGCAGAAGTGATTAGCAAAGCAAACCCAGGGCACCTCGAGAGACCCCGTAACTACACGGGTCTGTCTTTCCTCCGCACCCCCAAGGTCCCAAAGCACCAAGGCAGGAGCAGGCAGG
>NW_008817746.1:0-309 GCF_000699105.1 Pygoscelis adeliae | reverse complement strand
GCAGGAAGGATCGAAGAGCTTGCATGGAAATGGGATTCACCAAACGGCATCCCGGTGTGACAGGGAGTTTAATGAGGCAGAGCTGGGTCTGAGGGGAAGATGGAGCTTATTAACAGGCAGATGAATGGAGGTTCCTTCCACAAGTGCCACAAATCCGGGTTTTAAACGGCCGCTGTCAGTCAAGATTAGGGCTGACACTTAGAGCCTGACAGGGGAGATGTTGTTAGGAAACCTTGCAGGGCTCAGGGCGTGCGAGTGAGTGAGTTTGTCTTTCGCAGTGATACAAATCCATCACCACCTGGGAAGCGC
>NW_008817745.1:0-309 GCF_000699105.1 Pygoscelis adeliae | reverse complement strand
CATGAGATGTGTTCTTCTCATCAGAGTTTTGCAAGAGGAGGAAAATGTTTTTACTTACTTTAAAATAACAGAAAGGAGAAGAAAAATTAGAGTTGAATTTATTTGCTAAATTTTAATTAAAATTTTTGAAAAAGAAAAAAATTGGAAAAAAAATCTCAAATTCCTCCAGTTTGGTACAGTCCGCCGATGTCAACTGAGGCTTCAGTGGGCTTGGGGCAAGGTCCAGGCAAAACAATTTTCCTCTCAAACAGAAGCAACTGAGATTTTAATTTCAACTTAGCTACACCAGTGTTGACAAGAAGGGTTAAA
>NW_008817744.1:0-308 GCF_000699105.1 Pygoscelis adeliae | reverse complement strand
TCCCGGACACCTAGTTCCCATCTCCCAGATGCCTGGATCCTTTACCCAGACACCTCGGTCCTCTCCCGGGTGCCTGGGTCCCCTGTCCCAGAAACCTGGGTCCCCTATCCTGGACGGCTGGGTCCCTTGTCCCAGATGCCTGAGCCCTTTTCGCGGAAGCCTGGATCCCTCTCCTGGATGACTGCGTCCCCTAGGTGGTGGGTTTCCATTTTGGACCTGGGCTCACGCTAGGGTTAGGGTGAGGGTGAGGTGGTAGAGGAAGCACTGGGGACAATGGCGCCCATTTGGGCTGCAGCACCTCAGCTGTG
>NW_008817743.1:0-309 GCF_000699105.1 Pygoscelis adeliae | reverse complement strand
AAAAGTATTTGATCAATTATACAGTAAAAGATAGTATTACAATAGAGTGAATTGAGATTTCATTACATTCTACAGAGACGCGCAATCAGCAACAACAGAGGCAGCCTCGCACACTCACACCCACACAGTGCAGCCAAGGTCTATATATGCACTGGTAGCAGATCGTGCGTGTCGCTCCTGGAGGTGACCCGGAGACGGGCCAGCGGGACGACAGGGAGCAGCACGCCACAGCCAGGCACATGAGTGCCACCCGCAGAAAGCAGGCGGGCGAGAACAAGAGCCTTGAGGGCAGTTCTGGTTCATCTGGAG
>NW_008817742.1:0-309 GCF_000699105.1 Pygoscelis adeliae | reverse complement strand
TGCCGAGCGCCCGCCGACACCGCGCACGTGGGGTGGCAGCAGCATTGCCTTACCGGGAGGCAGCAACGAGTGTGGCGGCACCACCCTGCAGGCACCGCAGCATTGCATCGCCGTTACCGGCAGACCGCAGCGTGGATCATAGGGATGCCACTGTGCGTGCGCAGCTTCCGAGCTGCAGTACCGACTTCTGGTCACTGTTTTTGGGTTTTTTTTTTTGCTTTTCCATAATATAAGAATTTGGAGGTTTGCTTTTCCGAAATACTCAGTTCTGGGTTTTTCTAGCGCTTTTCCACAACATAAAAATTGGTG
>NW_008817741.1:0-309 GCF_000699105.1 Pygoscelis adeliae | reverse complement strand
ACTTGGAGCCCAGCGTGGAAAGGATCCCCGCGATTTCCACCGCGATGTAGCCGGCACCGACAATAACGCTGCGCCTGCGGAGAAACGCCGACGCCATGTGCAGGCGCGTCGAGCATCCGCCGGCGGCAGCCCGGGGAGCGAGCCCCGCTTTACCTGGGCAGCTCCTCCAGCTCAAAGAAGCCGTCGCTGGTCATCCCCAGGCTGGCACCTGCAAAGCAGAGCCCCTTTCGCACCCCGCGCCAGCCCCTCTTCCCGCCTCCGCCTCCCAAAGCCCGCTTCGCTTTGGCAGACCTCTCTCCAGGCAGCCCC
>NW_008817740.1:0-309 GCF_000699105.1 Pygoscelis adeliae | reverse complement strand
CCCCAACCCACCCCTCCCCAAGGGGCTTTGGGGGGGAAGGATGCTGCGTTTCTGCATCAC
The DNA here is from genome assembly GCF_000699105.1 of Pygoscelis adeliae. Classification (NCBI taxonomy): domain Eukaryota; kingdom Metazoa; phylum Chordata; class Aves; order Sphenisciformes; family Spheniscidae; genus Pygoscelis; species Pygoscelis adeliae. The sequence continues at coordinate 249 of NW_008817740.1, read as the reverse complement.
CACGCTTTCTCCTTCCCCCCTTCTTTTAATAATAACAACGCTTTAAAGATGTTTGACATCTGTAACAAACAGCTGGCATCCTGTTATGGAAGAATGTCCTTTTATTTCCGAGCAGGTTGAACTGTCATTAATAGTATAATTAGGTGATTATCGGCGTACAGCAGAAAACTGCTTAATTGCACAGCCAGCTTTGCGAGGATCCCCGGCTCCTTTATTGCTGGATTTGTTTTAGCCGCCTGAATTTTTTCG
>NW_008817739.1:0-309 GCF_000699105.1 Pygoscelis adeliae | reverse complement strand
AAGGAGACGCGTCTCAAGGAGACCATGAAGACCATGGGGCTGAGCAGTGGGATCCTCTGGCTCAGCTGGTTCCTCAGCAGCTTCCTCCCCTTCCTCCTCAGCTCTGCCCTCCTCGTCCTCATCCTCAAGGCAGGTTGCAGGGCACAGGGGACAGAGTGGGTGACATGGGGAGCGTCGGGGCTGGGAGCTGGCACGGGGGGGCTCCGCAGGCTCCAACATGCCTCGATTCGCAGCTGGGAAACATCCTGCCCTACAGTGACCCGGCCGTCATCTTCCTCTTCCTCGGCACCTTCTCGGTGGCCACCATCA
>NW_008817738.1:0-308 GCF_000699105.1 Pygoscelis adeliae | reverse complement strand
GCCCACTACGACAAGTGCCGTAGGAGCTTTCTGTACTCCTTCACAGGCTCCTATAGATCCCCAAAGGACTCCCAGGGGCTCCCTATAAGCCTTTATCCGCCTTTATAGGCTGCTGTAGACCCGCACAGGTCCCCTAGGAGCCCTCTGTGTTCCCGCATAGGCTCCTATAAACCCTCGCTGAACTCGTATCAGTTCCATATAGAACGTTATACGCTTTTATAGACTCCCGTAAATTGCCATAGGTATTCTAGGAGCTCTCTATATTGTTCTATAAACTCTTATACACCCATACAGAACTTCCAGGGGCT
>NW_008817737.1:0-309 GCF_000699105.1 Pygoscelis adeliae | reverse complement strand
TGATGCATTTCCTTTCTATGCATTGACATTTCTGGGAGAGGTGTGGCTTGAAAAGTCAGAGCAGAGGGAAAGGAAAGAATAGCATCGATGTTAACTTGCCAATAAAGGTAAGGCTCTGAGTCTTCTCTAGACAGTATTCTATTCCTGTACTTTAGTTGCATCGCATTACCTGGTTAGCAATCTCATTGATTCAAATAACAATAAAAAGAATCCTAGAGAGACGGCAAGTGAGATTCCACTACACAGGACTTAAAAGAGTGCTGCGCCAGCTCTCGTGACATAGTCTACCCCAGAGACATCTGAATCATC
>NW_008817736.1:0-309 GCF_000699105.1 Pygoscelis adeliae | reverse complement strand
GCCCCCCACCCACCCAGCAGCACCCTCATGGTGCCAGGTTTGCCTTGCAGCATCCCCGACGGACACGGCGTTGCCGCAGCCCCATTGTCTCTCTGAGAACATCACCGACACCTCCGCAGCTGCCCCCGCCAGCAGCCCATCACCCACCCCAATTTCGGGAGGTTCCAGGGCCCGCACAATGCCGCGGGGCTGAGCAGGAGGCTGTGGGGTCGGGGGGCTAGCGTTGGAGGGGCGCGGGGGGCTCCACTTCGCTGTGCGGCGCCGCATCCCTGCTGCAACCTCGGTGCTGGGGGGGCTGGAGGCGGTGGG
>NW_008817735.1:0-309 GCF_000699105.1 Pygoscelis adeliae | reverse complement strand
TCCACAGAAAATTGAGTGACTTTCAGTAATGAACAAGCCTTTTCCAGTCTCAAGTAATGAGTTAAACAAACGGCTTTAAATAAACAGAGCTTTGGCAGAGTTGTGGAAGAGAGTAACCCATCCTTTTGTGGAGCTGTCAGAGAGCAGACAGCAGAGAGCTCCCACTTTCCAGACCACTTCAGCGGCAGGAACAGGATGGTCCTCTCTCTCATGCTGTGAGTGGCTACCAAAGAGAGTTCACTATAGCCCTTCCTCTCTCAAAGGCTATGTTTATAAAGGGAAGTAAAGCAGTGCCAGAGGTGGCCTTCA
>NW_008817734.1:0-309 GCF_000699105.1 Pygoscelis adeliae | reverse complement strand
GGGATGGCAGGGGAGGGCAAGGAAGGGACCGCGGGGGTCTCACCATCAGGGAAGGAAAGGATGCGGTCGTGGATGTCAGCAGCCCGGGCTGCCTCCTGCACCTCCTGGTCGGTGGCCAGGATCCGTCCATAGCGGATGTTGTTGGCGATGGTGTCGTTGAAGAGCACCGTGTCCTGGGGCACCACCCCAATGTGAGTGCGCAGCGACGCCTGCTTCACCTGGGGAGGCGGGGGTGAGGGCTCAGCCAGATACACACCCCCTGCAAAGACGCCCCCAAAACCCAATCCCACCCCTCAGCTGTGAGCCCCC
>NW_008817733.1:0-309 GCF_000699105.1 Pygoscelis adeliae | reverse complement strand
CTTTTTTTTAAGACATAAAAAAAAAAAAATCCTGACAAGTAAAACACAAAGGTGTTTACCTTGTCATCAGCATGTAAGCTAATTATCTTGGGCAAGATGTAGGCTTCTATTGTCTTGTTGCTTTAGTGCCTATGCCCCGCCTCTGGTGGCAGCCTAAAACCTGGCGTCTGGCTAAAACAAACGAAAGGCAGCCCTGAGCCTCCACTCAATCCAATTAAGGCGGACTTCGTCCACTCGGTTACGTGTACATCCAACAAGATCGGCGTTAAGGCAACACCAGAATATTTGCAAAAAAAAAAAAAAAAAAAA
>NW_008817732.1:0-307 GCF_000699105.1 Pygoscelis adeliae | reverse complement strand
TTAGCTGTGACAGCAATTTCTCCAACTGACCAGTGTCTTTGCCTGATTTGTTTCACTTTTGCTTCTCTTTGTGTGGTACAACCATAGTTTTATACAGACAGCAATGACAAGCAGTTACTCTGTGTGGAATGAGATACACACAATAGCAACATGATGACAAGGTGTTGAGAAATACAGACCTGGCAGGACAGCAGAGGCCTTGAGAAATGGAGACACAGGATGTGGCATAGAGGAGCACAGCTGCAAACAACTTGCCCATGGTCAGCTAAAGTGCAGGCCTGGAGCTGGACAAAACTGGGTTTAGGGG
>NW_008817731.1:0-308 GCF_000699105.1 Pygoscelis adeliae | reverse complement strand
CAACCTAAATGATTCTATGATTCTATTGGCCAGGCAATAATTAACGTCATTGTTTTGCAGACTGTGTTAGGAGTTTTTCCTTCACTAAGTGCTCTGGGGATGGGTGCTGCTGCAGTTCTTAGTAGAGCTGTTACAGTAAAAGAGCCGTGTTACCACTCTGCTTGCTAACTAATTCAGCCCAAAGATAAACCTGAAACCATTTTTATTTTGGACAACAAACTTCATGGGTTTTTTTCTTATTTCACTGCAATAAACCAGTGATCCTTCAATGAATTATCTTTTCTATAAGTGCTTAAATGCTTCTTTTA
>NW_008817730.1:0-309 GCF_000699105.1 Pygoscelis adeliae | reverse complement strand
GCCGAGGACCAGTGGTGGGAGGTGGCTGCAGGAGAGAGCACCATAGTGGCACACCTGTGTCTCTGGGCGCTAGACGAGGAGGTGTTGGTGTGGCAGCTGCAGAACTGCCTGCTAGAACACACAGGGACATTCATCTGCCAGCTCATCACCACCGCTGTGTGCCTGTGCGGCAGGGAGATCGGCTGGCACCTGGACCAGCAGGACACCCATGCTGCCAGGGGGTAGGATGACAGCCCTGCAGCCAGCCCCCACCATCTCCCGGGGGGGCAGCCTCCCCGGCCTCCTGCCCCCAACCCTGGCCTCCTCTGG
>NW_008817729.1:0-309 GCF_000699105.1 Pygoscelis adeliae | reverse complement strand
AGCCCCATGTCCCCCCACGGAGGGGGGGGACGGGAGCAGCCCCTCACCCTGGGGAAGGGGACTCACATAGAAGGCGAAAAGCTCCTGCGCGTCCTCGGCCATGTGTCTCACCAGCGCCTGGATCTGCTGCAGGGTGGGGGGCTGCAGGGGCCTCCCCCCCTGGCCCGGCACCGCCCAGAGGATGAAGAGTCCTTTGGTGACGGCTGGGGAGGAAGAGGAGGGAGATGGGGGACATTGGAGCATCGCTGGGTGCAGGGAGGCAGGCCCCTCGCCGTGCTGGAAAGGCTCAAGCTCACCAGCCCCAGTGCC
>NW_008817728.1:0-309 GCF_000699105.1 Pygoscelis adeliae | reverse complement strand
GGGGTTGAGCCCGGCCAGCCCTGGTGGTCTCCGGTCCTGGTTCCCGATACCAGGAGAGGAGCCCGGGCTGAGCATCCCGGTTCCGGCACAGCAGAGCGAGTCGGGGGCGACAGGGTGGTCCCCAAAACCCTCGCCCAGCCGTGGAGATGGGAATAGAGAGCTCATGGCCAGCTTGGCTGTTGGGATGCCGGGCTGGTGCTGCTGCCCCGTGTCGGCTGTGCTGGTTTGGGTGGGCAGGATCCGGCCCTGGGTTCGGTGGTGGGACAGAAGGAGCCTTTTGTGCCATGGTTGGTGCAAGGGATGGAAGGA
>NW_008817727.1:0-309 GCF_000699105.1 Pygoscelis adeliae | reverse complement strand
TCGGCTCGCCCCCTGCCCGCACTGTCCCCTGCGGCTCTCCCCTGCACTCACGTTGTCGGGGTCAAATGTCAGCGGATGGGGACAGCTCCTGTCCCCTGCCCAGAAGGGGACACCCGGGCTGGTTTCCTGCCACAGGGAGAGCAGAGTCAGGCCCGGGGACACCGTCCCTCCCGGCTGCAGCAGGGTGATCGGCAGAGGGGAGAGGATGCGGAGGGTGCCAGCCCCATGGGTGCCGGGCTCACGTGCTCCGGGGGGAAGGTGTGCAGCAACTGGGTGATGGCGTCATGGTAGCAGCTCTGCCAGTGCCAG
>NW_008817726.1:0-308 GCF_000699105.1 Pygoscelis adeliae | reverse complement strand
GTGCTGGACTCGGCCGGGTCCTCCTCCATCTCTGTCTCGGGCCGATCTTCCCTGCGCAGCTCCTCTTTTTGCGCACTCAGGGACATGACGTTCATCACCAGGATGGGGAGTTCTGTTTCCAGAGAAGTGCAATTTTAAACACCCGCGGAGAGCTCACATCTTCCTGCGTTGGTGTGACGCTAACCGCAGATGTGCTGGGAGCGTGCACAAGAGCCAGAGAAAGCTGCGGCTGAAGAAGCGGTGACGTATTGCGCCAGGGGAGGTTTAGGCTGGATATTGGGAAAAATGTCTTCCCCGAAAGGGTTGTC
>NW_008817725.1:0-309 GCF_000699105.1 Pygoscelis adeliae | reverse complement strand
CCCGTCCCTGGTAATTTTACAGCAGCGTTGCAAAAAAATGGATCAGATTTTACTAGACACTAAGGAAAACAAATAAAAGGCTGTTTTCAGTGACCTGGAGTTGTAGATTTTTCTGAAGCTGTTTACTCTCCAGATTTAGCCTGTTTGCTCACCGAAGATCTCCTAGCCAGCTGGGTAACACTTGTAACACAACCATGCATGTTGTACTTGAACTTATTGTTTGCTTTGGAAATGCCCACAGCTCATATAAAATCACATTAAACAAATCCCTAAGCATTTCATTATATGAATCACTTACTTAAGCCCATT
>NW_008817724.1:0-309 GCF_000699105.1 Pygoscelis adeliae | reverse complement strand
ATGCTCTGTCTGTTTTTTTTCAAAATTTTTTTCCTAGTCCCATCTTGAGGGTCAAGTAGCTTGTTGGAACAAAACTTAAATATATGAGAGTTTTAAAACTGTATTACCTCATTTTAATCCCTCAAAGCAAACTGCCAACAACTTTCCTCTCATCTTAGAAGGAATTTCTCTCAGCAACTTGCCTTTCAGTTTTTTATTAGGCATGATCTTTTTTATCTGATAAGGGTTTTCTAGTGACATGCAATTTTACATATGAATGTTTTTTTTCTAAATAATGTTTTTTTTTTCAGGGGGGGGGGGGGGGGGGGG
>NW_008817723.1:0-308 GCF_000699105.1 Pygoscelis adeliae | reverse complement strand
AAAAAAAAGGACCATACACTGAAGACGATTCTCTTTTTCGTCACAAAAAACCCAAGCAAAAATACCCCACCCCAAAACACATTCCTAAAGTCATTCCAGTTCGAGATGTTTAACTTCACGTAACTAGGTTTTGTATACCTAATAGTATCATTGGTGTTACGATACAGCTGATAGGATTGCTAAACACGGTTCTGACATCACTGAAGACAAGGTCCCTTCTGAGTAGCGATTGTATTTTCTGTAAGCGGAATCGTGAACAAGTTGAAAACCAGGCCGCTTTTTTATCAGCCTCAGGGAGTCAGGATTAA
>NW_008817722.1:0-308 GCF_000699105.1 Pygoscelis adeliae | reverse complement strand
TTTTTTGCCATCTGTTTTCCACAGCATACTGGTGCGTAAGCACACGAGTGAGCGTGTACGGGCCATATTTGTCATGTTGCCAACCTTGCCTTTAGTAAAGCTGCCGGAGAACTTGTTTCCCCCTGGGATAGTCACTATGATTATGCCAAGGCCTGTCAACCTCATCTGTTGTGATGCACCGGCATTGATGCTGCTTACCTCACCGCTTTTTTTTCTGTCAAACAATTTACAACACACATACCTTTTTTGCTTAGGGTAAGATTAAGGTTGCAACTTAATTCAACACAAGTTAAAATTTAAAAAAAAAA
>NW_008817721.1:0-309 GCF_000699105.1 Pygoscelis adeliae | reverse complement strand
CCGCATACCTCTAATAGTGAGCATACCGCTCGGAGGCCCTCGCTTTTGTCTGAGGAATGACACAGGAAGAGAGCAGAGCATTGCAAAGTACTGATTTATTTTTTTTTTTAACCGATTATATTTAATAAATCACCAGCAAGGTCTGTTTTTAAATTAATCTCTCCTCGCTACCCGCTTCAAACTCGTGTGACCAAGCGGGACTATAGTAGAGCACTGGCTGCGCTTCGTGATCCGTTCGGCTGTGGTGGGTGACCTGCTGGAAGCTGTTGTCCCCGCGTCGGTCGAAATGCCACCTGCGCTCCCTAAACA
>NW_008817720.1:0-309 GCF_000699105.1 Pygoscelis adeliae | reverse complement strand
GCCGGCTGGGGTTAAACCACGACATGGGAAAACCGGTTGAGCTCAGCCCTGTGGTCTCCAGCCAAGTGGGAGCAGAAGGTTAAGGGCCTACAATTAAGGCCGAGAGATCTTGATCTACGACTCGAGTGCGACAAAATGGCAGGCTGCTTTTACAGGGGGCCTTGCTGCCTAGCAGCACAGATTTGCCGCGCTTTCACTGTGAGAAGGGCTCTTTGCTGAGCGTCGGGCACGGGCCTTGCACGGGGAGGGCCATGTCAGGTCTTTGGAGGTTCGCCCACGTCAGGCCCTTGCACCTCTTGGGGAAAAAAC
>NW_008817719.1:0-308 GCF_000699105.1 Pygoscelis adeliae | reverse complement strand
CTGTCTTCCCCAAAGACTGAAGAAACAACTCTCTACTTTAGTTATGAATGAGAAGCAACGTCAGGGTCAGCATTTCATCCTGCACTACCCCTCCAGAGACAGAGTTGGCACTACAGGTTACAATAACAAAAACAGGGGAGAGGGACAGAAATAAGACAAAAAAATCCTTATTTACAGTAAAATCTTCTTTTTAAAAAAGTTAATCAGTACTATTTTTTTACAGGAGCAAAAAAGTCTGAAACAAATGAACAAAAGCTTACCATATTCACTAAATTTTTAATATATATTTATATATATATTTATATATA
>NW_008817718.1:0-308 GCF_000699105.1 Pygoscelis adeliae | reverse complement strand
AGTGGTTGCTGCCCCAAGAGCCAGGGAGCTTTCTCTGGCTGGGAAACCTGGTGTGTGTCAGTCCTCGGGCTCCAGCACCCTGAGCCCCGCAGCCCTGTCCCATCCCACTCAGCTCCTCGGCCAGCATGCATGCAGCTCCCAGAAACGTGGGGAGATGCATTTGCACTGTGGCTGCACCGGCTGGATGCAGCCCTGGAGCCCAGCTGTCCCCATCCCCTGCTCCAGAGCCTCCAGGCACCCGGCTCCGGTACCAACCTGTCTCTGCTGGCCTGGGAGGTAGCAGGGGCAACGGGCAGGCGGTCAGGGCC
>NW_008817717.1:0-308 GCF_000699105.1 Pygoscelis adeliae | reverse complement strand
GGGACCAGGCTCCCCTCTGCAGACAGCCTGGGGCCGCGTGCGTGGAGGTCCGGTGTGAAGGGGAGCCCTGGCTCTGCCAGGCAGTGACCGCACACCTCTCCGCGCCCAGATCCCAGCCCTTGGGCCCTGTCTGCAGGGGGACGCGCCGAGCGATCCCTCGCCGTGCCAGGCTCCTCCTCTGCTTTGCTTCCCCGGCAGCTCTCATCACCCGGTCACCGTAGTTTTGTTGCTTGATTTAGTCATCCCGGGAGCAGTGGGGTGAGCGCAGCGCAGGCAGCAACCGAGATGGGTACCCCATCCCCTCGTGG
>NW_008817716.1:0-308 GCF_000699105.1 Pygoscelis adeliae | reverse complement strand
GGGGGTCACAGCGGGGCGCTGCGGGAATCACACCAGGATCACACCGGGCCCCCCTGTGACCACAGCCATGGGAGCGTGGCCACGAGCAGCCCTCACATCGCCTGGGAACACAATGTTCTGCTCAATGAGCTCCGATTTTAATTTGGTTCTCCTCGAAGCGCTGGAGCCCTGGATGCCAAATGCAATTATTTGACAAGACACAGGAAACAGCAGCGTTCGCTTAAAAACGCACACGAGGCCGCGGAGCCGCGGCAGCGCCAGCACTTACGCAGCCCCTCACGTGAACGGGGAAGGAAAGGTCGGACAGA
>NW_008817715.1:0-308 GCF_000699105.1 Pygoscelis adeliae | reverse complement strand
GTCCTCGGAGGCCTGGATGGTCTCCAGGATCTTCAGGCACTGCTCCTCCAGGTACTCGATTTCCAGGATCTCGGCGGCGTAGAGCAGGTCGTCCAAGTCTTCGACCTTGGCCTGCAGGGTGGCGGTGTACGCGTACTCCAGGATCTGCTGGAACGTCTTTGGCGAGAGGAAGTCCAGGGTGTAATGCTGGCTGTTGCGGTGGAAGAGGATCTCGAACATCTTGCTGGTGCAGGCCAGCACCGTCCGGTGCGCGTGGAACTCCTGGCTGTCCACCATGATGACCACGTCGCACAGCGTCCCCGCCAGGC
>NW_008817714.1:0-308 GCF_000699105.1 Pygoscelis adeliae | reverse complement strand
TTTGCCAAACCCACCATTTTTCCCTTCTTCAGAAAGGGAATGAAAATGTCCATTACTTGCACAGCTCCAGCCCAGGAGACATGCTTTGCCACCTGCCAACAGCCACAGCTGACTTCAGAAATGACATGTACCTCGACGAGGGATGTGATTTTATTTTGTATAACCAACTTTTAAGGGGCATGCTTTAGTTACCTTTATGTATTGGTGTTGGAATTTGCTTGTTTGCAGCAAATTCAGTTTTGCTCCTTTTCACTTCATTTTAGACCACTCTTTGGAAACTGATCACCTCTTTTGTGTAAATCTGAAAA
>NW_008817713.1:0-308 GCF_000699105.1 Pygoscelis adeliae | reverse complement strand
CCCGAGACGAGGGCTTGCTGGGTTCAGGGTTTCTAAAAACAGAGCAGAATGGTAGCGGGGCTGGAGACCTGCCTGGGAACCGTCCTGGGAGGAGCAGGGGGAATAAGCGGGGAGCCCACAAAGGCCGGGGGAAGGAGCACTGGGCCAGCCAAGTTGCGTCGAAGAGGTCAAGGGTGTAGGATGGAGCAGGAGCTGCCAAAGGCCCAGCTGAGCGACACCCCGCGGGGGACGTGCACAGCAGAAGGTCCCTCACACTGATATGGAAACAAGGCGAGGAGCCGTGCCAGCAGCCGGGCAGCAGCAAGGAG
>NW_008817712.1:0-308 GCF_000699105.1 Pygoscelis adeliae | reverse complement strand
GCGCGCCATGAACAGCATCGGAGCACAGCGGCTTCATCCCCCCGCCCATGCATCCCACTGCACCCCACAGCACCCCACTGTGCCCCGCGGCTCCGGCAGGCAGAGGAAAGGTCCCGACAGGCAGCAAAAATCCCCCTCCCTAAACCTTCCCTTGCCATGCACAGCCGCCCTCCCTAACTCTCCCACCCGACCTCGCGACGATGTTCACGGGGACCCCAGCAAAGATGGGGCTGAACCCTACGTTGCACTGGGGCAACCCCCAAGTCCCCACACTCCCCAGCACCCTCAACCTGTCAAAGAGCCCCAAG
>NW_008817711.1:0-308 GCF_000699105.1 Pygoscelis adeliae | reverse complement strand
TGAGCCGGGCCACGAAGCCGCTGGTGCTGGTGGGCAGCCAGGCCATGCTGCCGCCCACGCCGGCCGAGGAGCTGCGGTGAGACGCTTCGGGGGACGGGTGAACTGGTTTGGGGATGGATGAACCGGTTTGGGGACAGTTGAGCCGTGTTTGGGGACGGATCAGCCGATTTGGGGTCTGGTGAGATGGTTTGGGGACGGCGGAGCTGGATTTGGGGACAGATCGGCCAATTTGGGGTCAGACGAGGCGGTGTGAGGACAGATGAGTGGGTTTGGGGGTCCGATGAGCTGCTTTGGGGACGGATCAGCCA
>NW_008817710.1:0-308 GCF_000699105.1 Pygoscelis adeliae | reverse complement strand
GGGCACCAAGCCAGGGCAGCAGGTCCTTGGCACACCAAGCACAGCCGGGCAGCTGAGCCGAGCAAGCCCGGGGGCTGTGGCCATCCCCGGCACACCCGGGTCCTGCAGCGGTGAAGGGCCCCAACACAGGGCACCAGAGGCAGCTGCACCGGGGCCGGCGAGTACCAGCGCCAGGTCCCTGAGCTTAGGAAGGGCATTCCAGAGCCTGCAGACCCTGCGTCCACTGAGACCCCCTGCATGGGGATGGAGGAGGTGGAAATGGGAGGATGGAGATGGGGTGGAAGGGGAGCGGGGCAGCTAGGCTGCGG
>NW_008817709.1:0-308 GCF_000699105.1 Pygoscelis adeliae | reverse complement strand
GGTGTCACGGGTTGCGTTGCGTGTCAGGCGGTGCTGTACAGTGTTCTGGGTTGTGTTGCACGTCCGGCTGCGTCGCAGAGTGTTGCGGGGTTGTGTTGCACGTCAGGCTGTGCTGCTCGGCGTTGCGGGTTGCGTTGTGCGTAAAGGCTGTAGTGCACGTCGGGCTGTGTTGCATGGCATTGCTGGTTGTGTCGTGTGTCAGGCTGTGCTGCACGGGGTTGTGGGCTGGGCTGTACGTCAGGCCGCGGTACATGGTGTTGTGGGGTGTATTGTGCGCCTGGCTGTGCTGCACGTCTGGCTGTGCTGCA
>NW_008817708.1:0-308 GCF_000699105.1 Pygoscelis adeliae | reverse complement strand
ACGGTCCCACCACCCCTCCCTGTCTGGGTGCCCTTTTGCTGCCGCTCGAGGCCATCGCCAACAACTTTATTTCTTAACAGGTTCAAGCTCGCAGGCTGGCCAGCATCCCCCCAAATAGGTGACTCTTCTTGCGTGTGCGTTTATGTGTATTTATAGGATTTGTACGTAGTTACGTGAAGGGGTGTGTGTATTTGTGTGTATTCGCCATGGGGACGGGGAGGGCGCTGGGGAGGAGCACACGAGTGGCTCCGCTGCCTGGGCTGGGCTGGAGGGGGGGATTTGTGGCTGAGGGGGGACTATTCGGGATG
>NW_008817707.1:0-308 GCF_000699105.1 Pygoscelis adeliae | reverse complement strand
GGGAAGAGCCAGCTCCTGCCCATCCCGTCCCCTCCCTGTCTCCAGCACCGCGGTCCCCGACTGCCCCAAGTCCTTGAAAGCCCCAAAGCCTCCATCAGCCCCGGCTCGGAGCGCCGTGTCCCATGGGGGGGGACAGTGTCCCGGCCACGGCACGGAGCCAGGGGACGCCAAAGGACAGAAACCACCAGGGAAGCCAAGCCCTGGCCCTCGGGGACTGGTGATGGCCTGGGGACACCCCAACCAGAGCCATCTGGCAGCCGTGTGGGTCCATGGGGGGGACGGGGGACAGGGGACACGGGGACAGGGAC
>NW_008817706.1:0-308 GCF_000699105.1 Pygoscelis adeliae | reverse complement strand
CACCTGTCCAGGTGGAAGCGCAGGAAGCGCAGGATGGGCAGGGAGGGCAGGAAGGTGCAGCTCATGCAGGTGAGCAGCTGCCAGTAGTGCAGGTCGCCCTGCCCGCCCGGCGCCGGCGGCTCCGTGGTCTGCTTCACCAGCTGGCAGTAGATCTCATCCACCAGTGGTGGCAGGTCCAGGCAGGTCTGCAGGACGCCCTGCATCAGCGGCACCGGGTCCCGCTCCAACTCCAGCTGCTGCAGCGAGTTGAAGAGCTTCACAGCCTCGTCGCGCAGCGTGGTGTAGCTGCAGGGACAGGGTGCTGCGGG
>NW_008817705.1:0-308 GCF_000699105.1 Pygoscelis adeliae | reverse complement strand
CATATTTCTTGTAATTCATAAACCACTTATCAAGTTTCCTCTGACACTAGAGGCTGACTCCGGTTTAGCACCTCGCACTCCATCACTCACCCTGCCGGGGCTTCCCTCTTATCCTAAGCAGTTCTTGCTCCCTGTCGCTTAGCCGGTGTGGACATATTGATTACGTCGCCTATAAATCATTTGCGCTTACTTACCGCTGCATGTCCCCTCGCAGGCAAGGCTGGCGAGTACGGCTTCGTGGGGCAGCCCAACACCGTCAGAACTAACTTCACCACCAAGCAGCTCACCGAGCTGGAGAAGGAGCTTCT
>NW_008817704.1:0-307 GCF_000699105.1 Pygoscelis adeliae | reverse complement strand
AAAAAAAAAAAAAGAAAAAACAACCCACACATTATTCTGCTGACATTTGTAAAGCTCAACTGATTAATGCTTCAGAGAACAAATGCAACAATAGAATATCTAAATTCCCTTTCTTAGTAATACAAGATTAAGAGCTTTGCATCGTATGTTGAGTAGCTCAGTACAGGAGAATTTGAGTGTGGACTACTGATCGCTACCAGGTGTAACTACACAAAAAATAAACCTGAAGAACCACCACCAATGTAGCTTTTTCAGAAGCTAGGCTGTTACATAAGTAGTATGAAGCAACAGTATTGACTACAAAAAA
>NW_008817703.1:0-307 GCF_000699105.1 Pygoscelis adeliae | reverse complement strand
TTCTATGATTCTATGATTCTGTGAAAAAAATAGAAATTGGTGGATTCCTTTGAAATATTTAGATAGCATTAAATCCATTGCGTTTTTGACGGGGAAAAAAAGTGACACCACTGGTTTATTTTAAACTGTTTCTCTGGGTGGAATAACTGTTAACAGTGGTTTAGGCATATCTACTTGAGGGACTGACATGACTCGCAGAATCTTTTACTAATGAATACATGAATGGTAGAAAGCCAGTTGGATTCCAGAGTTTAGACTAAGCTTCCATAGTTGGAAAAAACACTATTTTGTAACGTGGAAAAAAAAA
>NW_008817702.1:0-308 GCF_000699105.1 Pygoscelis adeliae | reverse complement strand
CCCACCGCTGTGCAGAGCTCAGCGCGGGCTTCGAGGGGCCCGTGGTGCCTCCCCGTCACCTGCGTGGAGGCGATTAAATAGAATTAAATAAAAAAGGCGAAGGAAAGGGGCGAGGGGGAGAATCTCCTACGTGCGAGCAAACCCCGGGGACGTTCCCTATCATGGGAGGAGGCGGCGGGGAGGAACAGCAAGGCTCTGCGGGTTTTTGGCTGGGCCAGCAGCTCCGGCCGGGGCAGGGGCTGGGTTTGGGGGCTGCTGTGGGGTGCAAGTCCCCGGGGGGAGTGGTGCCGGGGGGGTCCCCCCGGGCC
>NW_008817701.1:0-308 GCF_000699105.1 Pygoscelis adeliae | reverse complement strand
CCTGGGGATGACATCGTTGTTGACCTCGTAGACAAAGATGACATCACTTCCTTTCTCCCTGAAGAAGCCCTCGCTGGTGATGTCATCACCAAGCCTGACGCTATTGCCTCCCCTCCTGGGGATGACATCGCTGGTGCGATCGTCCCTGGGAATGACCTCACTGGTGACATCATCGCTGGGGACATCTTTGCCGGTGACATAAGCACCAGGCAGGATGTCACTTCCTCCCTTCCTGGGGATGAGCGTGCCGGTGATGTCATGCCCAGAAATGACCTCACTGATGACATCATCACCAGGGACGACGACAT
>NW_008817700.1:0-308 GCF_000699105.1 Pygoscelis adeliae | reverse complement strand
GCGGCGAGTTCCTCGGGAGGTTGGTGTGTGCCTTCTGCTTTCTGGCTCACGCCCAGGCGGAGACCGGTGACTGGCGGATAGCTGGCAACGTCGGCCCGGAGGTTAATTTGTCCTTAGCTGTCCTGACAGAAGTCCAACTCTCTAACTGGGCACGTGTTCGGGACCCGGCAGTTTTTAAAGAAAATTGGTCATCGTTGTCGTTAATGGGCAAGGTTGACGTCACTGGGGCATCGCGGCTCCAGGGCGCCGATCTTTTGCCATTTCGGTTTAACGAGGCTCAGCCCTGCTCAGCTGAGCTCCTGCCTCGC
>NW_008817699.1:0-308 GCF_000699105.1 Pygoscelis adeliae | reverse complement strand
CCCCGCAGCCACCCCCTGCCAGGCCACCCCCATCCCAGTCCTTGCTGCCAGCACAGGGCCCTGCAGGGCCCCAGGGACCAGAGAGCAGCCCCCCAGCACCGCTGCCTGTCTTCAGGAGCATCAGGTGCCAGCTAGCTTTGTTGGAGGTGCAGGGCATCCCCCCATCGCTGCCAAATGACCGCAGGCGGCAGCCCCTCATCATGCCCTCCAAGAGCTCCCCTAGGAATGTCCCAAGCCGGGGGCTGTCGGTGCCGCTGGGGCAGCGGGAGCACGCCTGGCTAGTGGCGGTGTCAGCAGGATGCTGGGCT
>NW_008817698.1:0-307 GCF_000699105.1 Pygoscelis adeliae | reverse complement strand
GCAAGTTTAAAACAAAAGAGATAAAAAACCCCACTGAAGTTCAACAGAGAGACTAAACGGAATGGTGTCTATCCAGTAGCAGAGAAGGTACCCAAAACCTTCTTGTACTTTATGGCAGGACTGTAAAAAACAGCGCTTCTAGTTTAAGACAGAAGTTATGTAGAACTTCACAGTTTCAGGGAAAAAAAAAACCAAACCATGGTTTTCAGGTAAACTGTAAAAACATAACTGCATTCTTTCAAAACCAGGGTCAAGAAGCAACAGGAAGACTCGAAAGCTTACTGTCAAATGAATTAGGGGAAAAAAA
>NW_008817697.1:0-308 GCF_000699105.1 Pygoscelis adeliae | reverse complement strand
GGGAGAGGAAGGCTGTGCTGGCCCCACAGGGGTGGCTCAGCCATGGCCTCCAAGCGCCACGCATCCCCCCTGAAGCAGCCGGATGGCAGGGGCAAGAAAGCGAAGGAGGGAGAGGAGGATGACGCCTGGAGCTCCACCTTGGCAGCCCTGAAAGCTGCCCCCAAGGAGAAGCCCCCTGCCACCATCGATGGGCTGTGCCCCCTGAGCACGACACCGGGCGCTCGGGTGAGAGCAGGGCTGGGGTACTCAGAGCGACTGGGATGGGAGGACATGGGCAGGAGGGATGGGGGGAGTCCCAGGGCAGCCCC
>NW_008817696.1:0-308 GCF_000699105.1 Pygoscelis adeliae | reverse complement strand
CACCGCCCCAGCCCTGCGCAGCGGGCTCGGCGCCCCAGGCATCCTTGGGATCCAGGCGCCTTTTGGCTTACCTCAATAAGAATGCACATGTGAAACCCCTTTATTTATCAGTCCCTGCTCCCCAGGTCTAGTTTAAGGCCACCCAGTGCCACCCTTCCCATGTCCCTGCCACCCGCAAGCCCCCGGGCATCTGCCCACCACAGCCCAGCAGCAGCCCCATCGCATCTCCAGCTCCCTCCTCCCCACGCCGCAGGGCTGGATGGCAGCAGGGTCCCTGTGGGTGCCAGGAGTGGGGGCAACAGCCGGGG
>NW_008817695.1:0-308 GCF_000699105.1 Pygoscelis adeliae | reverse complement strand
TACCCAAGGTCATCACATGGCGGCAATCATCTATTTGCAAATAAAACGTCCATCTTGGAAGCATCGTTAACCCTGGGGCACTCCCCCTCCTAATTGCATTCAGGGAGAGCCATTTTTCAGCTCCCCCCCTCTCCCATTAGCGCCCACTATTTGCTCAGTCCCTAGTAATTAATTTATGGGCTGTTCATGAGCCACTTAAATGAGAGCTCTAAATCATGCTAAGTGGCAATAATGCCATCTCGACTCCTCCGGAAAGGAGGGAATTACTGTCCTGCTTCCAGTATCCTTCCCCCCCCCCTTGCTCCTGG
>NW_008817694.1:0-307 GCF_000699105.1 Pygoscelis adeliae | reverse complement strand
GGAGGAGACTGGTTCATTGCTGAATGGATCAGTACGTGTTCTTCCCGTGTATCTACTTATTCATATTTATATCATACTGAATAAATAGCTCTAAGGGATTTTAGACCCTTAAAAAGCATGGCTAGCTAGACTCCAGCAATTTCTCTCAGATAAGGTGGCCGGTAGCCTGGGTGGGGATGAGGCCAGACCTGCCTGGCCTGCGGGGACGCTGCTCGCACCTCCAGCGTGCCCACCGCCCCGTGTGGGGCAGGAGTCAGAGCGGGGTGATTTATTACAGGGATGTGATTTAATAGAGCCAGAGCCTTCG
>NW_008817693.1:0-307 GCF_000699105.1 Pygoscelis adeliae | reverse complement strand
GAGCCCGCCGAGAGGTCACCAGGCCCCTCCCCTGCGCACGAAATCGGTGCTGTAGATGGCAGGGGCACGGGAGAGCACACAGGGAATTATCACATGCCCGCCTTGCTCTTACGTGCCATCCTGGGCTTCACCCACAGGCAAGGGACCCTAGGCTAGGCCGACTTTTGGTTTGATGCAAGGCTCCTGTTGAGAGAACAGCGGGGCTGGAGTCCTCTTCTCCCCCCATTTGTCACAGTCTCCTTGAGAGCATGCAGGTGACCCAACTTTAGACACCTGAGCTACTGCCACCTGCTCCAGCCCCCTCATC
>NW_008817692.1:0-308 GCF_000699105.1 Pygoscelis adeliae | reverse complement strand
GCACCGCGCCCGGGGGAGCCCGAAAGGTGACCACGTCGGAGGGGGGAGAGGAGGGGGGAGAGAAGCGGGAGGAGAGGGGAAAGGAGGGAACTCCGATTTTTCTTAGGAAATCGCTGCAAGCCATCCGGTTTTAAGCTGCGGCTCCTGTTTGCTCGCTCTGCAACTGTAGTTACAGGAAAGCTTATTCTGAGCTCTTAGTCCCGGGGGAAACGAGAAGAGAAAGAGAAAATCGCTCTTCAAAACTTTCCAGGCTTTTCCCATTTTTGTCAGGAAAAAAACCCCAACTTTTGACAAAGCCCGTTCGGAGG
>NW_008817691.1:0-308 GCF_000699105.1 Pygoscelis adeliae | reverse complement strand
CAAGCCGGAAGGGACAGGAAGCGATAGAGGGGAGGAAATTAGTCGGGCTGTCTCACAGGGGGCTGGCCTGGTGCACGGGGGGCTCTGCCACCTCCCGGGTCCCCAGCCCGTGCCAGGGGTCCCTTCGGGGAGAAGGTGGCTGGTCCTCCCCACCGGGGAGGTGCAAACCTGGGTGGGAGGGAGCAGGGTGGCTGCCCTTCCCTTCCTGAGCCGGGGAATCCCTCACCGCAGCCCGAGAGCTGTTTGGAAGAGGAGCGCGATGTAAACAAACCTCCTTCCACCGCCCTCCCCGCTGAGCTGGGTCTCAC
>NW_008817690.1:0-308 GCF_000699105.1 Pygoscelis adeliae | reverse complement strand
AGTCCGACCGCATCTTCCTCAAGTGGGAGCGGTACCGGCCCCCCGAGCCTCGGGACCTCCTCAGCTTCATTGTCTACTACAAGGAGTCGTAAGTGGTCCCCGTCCCCCACTTGTCCCCATGGCAGAGGGCTTGGGGACCCCAGCCCGTGGTCTCCTTGTGTGCTGGTGGGCTGCTGGTACTCAGGGGGGTCGTGCGGCTGGGAGGGGGTCTCGGGACCCCCCCCCGATGCCCGGTGTGGGGCAGACCCTTCCAGAATGTGTCAGAGTACGTGGGGCAGGACGCCTGCGGGGCGCAGAGCTGGAACGTG
>NW_008817689.1:0-308 GCF_000699105.1 Pygoscelis adeliae | reverse complement strand
CCACTCCAAGGAATTCGGCAGCGGCTTCCCCATCAGCGACGGCAAAAGGAAGCTCTCGCCGGAGGAGGAGGTGAGGGAGACCCCCAACCCCGCGGGGGGGTGTCACCGTCACCCGTGGGGGCGTCACGCTGTCCTTAACGTCCCCCCCCCACCCCGTAGGAGTACGCCGGCAGCGGTTGGAACCTGAACGTGATGCCGGTGTTGAAGCAGTCGGTGCTGTGCCACATCAACGCCGATATTTCGGGGATGAAGGTGCCCTGGCTCTACGTGGGGATGGTCTTCTCCGCCTTCTGCTGGCACATCGAGGA
>NW_008817688.1:0-308 GCF_000699105.1 Pygoscelis adeliae | reverse complement strand
TCACGTCCGCAGCAGCTGCGGCGTGACGGCGGAGGGGAAGAGTTCAGGAGGAAGGCTAATTTGGGTGCTGTTGGGGCCCTGTGAGCTGGGACGTGCTGCCGAAACCTCCCCGGCAGGCTGAGGGCAGCGCCCGGCGCAGGCAGCTGCGGTCCTGGGGCAGGCAGGGATGGGGCCCGGGGCCAGGCACCCTGCAAAGGGCCCTGCACCCCGTGGATTTCCCACCCCGTCCAGCCTCTCCACAAGCCTGGCTGAAGAATTGGCTTGAGGTAACCCAGGCGATAGCTGCTGAGCAGCCCCTGGGAGAAGAT
>NW_008817687.1:0-308 GCF_000699105.1 Pygoscelis adeliae | reverse complement strand
GGAACCCTTAACCAGCTCTGAGGACGAAGGCGGTTCGCCCAGAAGAGACAGCCGCGGAGACGCAGGTGGTGTCCAACCACCTTTTTTTCCCCTCTCTCCACGAGTTCACCCGCAGGGTTGCGTCTTCGTCCTGGCCCGTCCAGCCGCCCCCGCTGAACACCTCCCCTGCCAGAAGGCTCCGTCCAGCCCAGCCCCATCCCCACCACGGTGAACTCCCGCGTACTCGGGAAGGTTTTTGGCCCCTCAGGAGGAGGCAGGCTCAGCCTCCACCTTCCCCCTCCGATTTACCGAAAGCCACCACGCACCGG
>NW_008817686.1:0-307 GCF_000699105.1 Pygoscelis adeliae | reverse complement strand
ACGCGACCCCGCTCACACCGGCCAGGCTACAGCCCAAATCTCCGTACCAGTCCAGGACCTCCCCTTAATGAGGCTGATTAGATTATCTCCTACTGAATTTAGGTGTAATTAAACCCGGGATTAGCTTCTTCACCCTGAGAAAAACAAGGTGCTGGCGGATGGGTTTCGCAGCTTGCCTTCCTCACCCACCCACCGCCGCCTTGGCACCGGGAGGGTTTCGGCTCCATGCCCCGCGCCCGCTCCTGCCCCGCCGGCCTCCAGAGCCCGCTGGGGTCATCGCCCGCGGCTGGAGTTTGGTTGGGTTGGA
>NW_008817685.1:0-304 GCF_000699105.1 Pygoscelis adeliae | reverse complement strand
TTCCTGACACCCTCCAGAAATCTCCCTGACTGCTGGCATCCTGCCATCTTGCAAGCAGCTCTCAGGGACGTTAACGTTCCCCATAAGAATCAGGGCGTGTGACATGGAAACTTCCCCACGTGCTTTCGGGAGGACTTCATCCACATCCTCTCTCCGAGCGGGGGGCTCTGCAACACGCTGCCACCATGATGTCACCAGCACTGCCTCTCCTCTGCTTCTGACCCACGTGCTCGCTCTCAGACTCTTGATTGTCCCCTACATATGAGCTGCTCCTTCAAATAGGAGGCACCCCCCTCCTCCTCTT
>NW_008817684.1:0-308 GCF_000699105.1 Pygoscelis adeliae | reverse complement strand
ACAGTTTGCAGCTCTGAGCTGTGGTCGAGCGTTGCCCCGAGGCCTTGCGTGGGGCATGGCCCCTTGCAAAGGATATTTGGAGGAGTTTGCAGCCGGGGGCTACCCGCAGCTCCCCGGGGGCCGCGCACCCCTCGAGGAGCGAGAGGGGGACCCTCTCCCCCGGCCCCTCGAGGGGTGCACAGCCCCCGAGAGGGTCCCCACGCGTGAGCCCACGGGGAAAGGCTATCCCCACGCAGAGGGGGCCGTTGCAACAAACCAGCCCTCGGGGCTCGGGGTGGGGGACAACAGCCCCCTCGAATGACAGCTCG
>NW_008817683.1:0-307 GCF_000699105.1 Pygoscelis adeliae | reverse complement strand
TTTTTTTTTCTTTAGTTTTTTTTAATTAATGTCACAACTGAAAGGACAATCGTGTTGCAGTTATGCATCCTGGTACTTCAACAGTGATTGTGGATCAAATAACAGATCTCCAGCTTCTGCTGATGTAGAGCAGTTTAGGAACTTAGAAATTATGAGATCAAAGAAGACGGATCCTTCTGATAGAGTAGCCCATCCATAACAATAACAGAAGCTTCAAGAAAAAGAGCCAGAATCCCTTCACAATTATGGAACAAACTGCCATTCAGAAAAATTTATAACCTCCGCTGTCCTTTTGTTACATGAGTTC
>NW_008817682.1:0-307 GCF_000699105.1 Pygoscelis adeliae | reverse complement strand
TGGCAGCTCTCTCAGCTCCCCCTGAGGTTACCCCAGTTCAGGAACCCCCCCCTGTGCACCGTACTACAGCAATTCACTGTGGATAGTGCCGGCACCGGAGCTGCTTGCCTTGGCAACTGTGTGTAGACTGAGCTCCAGCATCTCAGCCTGTCTTCTTTTTTGAAGGGAGGAGGAGTCTTCAAAGTTCCCAGATCTTCAGCTGACATTGAGAGATCTTAAATGCAAATAAATACACTTGTAGCAGCAGCAGAAAGGCAGAGAGCTGGAAGGCTTTTTTTTGTGCCATGGTTTAACCTCAGTCGGCAAC
>NW_008817681.1:0-306 GCF_000699105.1 Pygoscelis adeliae | reverse complement strand
TACAACTCAAGTAGTAGATTTTGAGATTCTAGTTTGTGAAAGCTGTAGCTTAACTCGAGAACGCACTTGGCCCAAAAGTTGTCAGTACGCTGAGTAGCTATGTATCCAAGTCCTTCCAAACACGTACCAGCAGAATTTACCAGATGACCTCCGTTTCTATTTCTTACTGCTGTCTCTGTCAGTAGTTTACAGATGGAACCATTGTAGACCGTACTACCAGAAATAATGCTTCTTCACTAAAGAGATGAACAGAGTAAGAGGCTATATCCTACATGTTTTTTATCGCAACTTTGTATTAAAAAACAT
>NW_008817680.1:0-307 GCF_000699105.1 Pygoscelis adeliae | reverse complement strand
GGACAGCCCACCCTGGCCCTGCACTGGGTCCCCACGTCTCCCCGCTCCTGGAGTGTCGCCGAGGGGCTCGGGGGTCCTGGGGGCCCGACTCACCCCAGCTGTCCCCCTGCTGCAAGCGCCTGGGCGAGGGGCTACGAGGCTGGGACAGATGGGCAGGGGGAGAGGAGCCGCTTTCAGCTGCTTTTTTTGTTTTCCACCAAGCATCCCAAGGGGAGAACCGTCCCCAGCCCTGTCCCCATCCCGGCCCCCTCTGCAGCGGCTGCTCCCCTGGGCGGGGGCCAGCTCCGAGACTCTCATTTACGACCTG
>NW_008817679.1:0-307 GCF_000699105.1 Pygoscelis adeliae | reverse complement strand
CCGCGGACTGTAAATAAAGGTATCGCACTGCTGCAGCGCTGACGTGCGCTGCAGGTAGTCACCCTGCGGCTTTGAAAGCGATAAAACGTTCCCGCCTTAACGTTTTATTACAAACGTAGAAAATACGCGAGTCTGGGTCGGACCGCTAATGAGTCAACCGTTAAAACCCGAGCCAACCATTCCCAGCCCGCAGTCCTTCCGAGTTACCGACCGGATTAAGCGCGCGAAAGTGCGTTTTGATTTTATAGAGCAATCGGCTGCGTTAATAAACCTGTGTTTTTATCAAAAATACGCCTCGCTGGCGACC
>NW_008817678.1:0-307 GCF_000699105.1 Pygoscelis adeliae | reverse complement strand
GCTGTTGGCCAGCGCAGGGCCCAGGTCCTGCGCGATGAAGTCCCGCTGCTGCTCAGCTGTGAAGCCCAGGCACTGGAAGGGGTAGTTGTTGATCAGCCCAGCCGAGGGCTCGTTCTCTGCCGTCACCGCCCAGAAGGTCAGGTTGTACTTGGCGTATTCATCCAGGAACCTGGGCGCAGGGGAGAAGGGTGAGCCATGGGGTCTCCCCAGTGCCACCACTGAGGATCCCCTGAGTATCTCCCCCCTGTCCCCTCGCCCCAGGTGCTCCTTACCGTACAAAGTAGTTGGCCCAGGTCTTGTGGTACTT
>NW_008817677.1:0-305 GCF_000699105.1 Pygoscelis adeliae | reverse complement strand
CAGCGTTCACCATGCCTGTAGCAGGGAACAGGTAAATTAACCTGGCCACGCTGCGTTATTGGTAAGAACTTCAGACAGGAGAGCGAGCCTCTTGTTACAACTGAGCAGCTCTTTATAACAGGCAATAAAAGGTATAATAAAAACAGAGTATGGCAATTTGTTAGTACACGTACGGAAAGCTCATAGGTGTAGATACTAGCACATGCCCCTGTTCTGCCCCCGATTTTGGATCGTCACTTCGGCAACTGCACCGTGAGCTGGGTCAGGGAATCCAACTGACAGAACAAAAGGAGGAGTAGAAGGGG
>NW_008817676.1:0-307 GCF_000699105.1 Pygoscelis adeliae | reverse complement strand
GTGCGGGAAAAAGCAAATCCTTGGGGAATGAGCGGGATTGAGTGGGGGGAGCCTGCCCGGCGCGTTGCAGCCCCGCCGTGCATCGCAGCCAGCGCCACGGCGCTCTGCAGCTGCGTGGGTGAAGCGTTCCTCGCCCATCCTTTGCCCCACGCGAGTTGGGGGCTCGCGCGCCCTCCTCGGCTGCGCTTTTATTGCTGGCGGGGAGGAAAATGCATGCTAAGCCAAGGGATGCCCCTTCTCCTTTCTCCTGCTAAGCGGCGTGCACGCATGCAGCCTCAAAAGGGGAGGTAGAAGTGGCTGTTGGGGG
>NW_008817675.1:0-307 GCF_000699105.1 Pygoscelis adeliae | reverse complement strand
TCAGGTTGCTGAAGCATGATTTCCCTGTCTTAAATCCAATCACCCTCTTGTTCTTAACATGTTTGGAAATTGCTTCCGGGATTATTCGCTCCATCAGCTTCTCAGGGATCGAGGCGAAGTTAACCAGCCTGAAGTTTCCTGGATTCTCTCTCTTGAAGACAGAAGTGATGTCTGCAACCTTCCCATCCTGAGGCACCTCCCCTGGTTGCCACAACCTTTCAAAGATAATCGAAAGCAGCCTCGCTTTGGCCAGCTCCCTCAACACCCATTTCAAATGTTGCTTTGTCCTGGTTTTGGCAGGGATAGA
>NW_008817674.1:0-307 GCF_000699105.1 Pygoscelis adeliae | reverse complement strand
CATCCATCTCATCTCCCTTTCTCTCCCCTTCCCCCTTCTATCCCCACCTCCATCCCTATCCTCATTCCCATCTCTATCCTCATTCCCATCTCTATCCTCATCCCCACTCCCATCCTCAACCTACCCACATCCCCACCCCATTCCATCCCCACCCCCAATTCCATCCACTTCTCTGTCCCCACCCTATTCCATCTCCATCTCCATCACACACCTAGCCTCATCCTCAGTTCCACCCCCAACCCCATCCCTATTCCCATCCCACCCTTCTCTCCCTCACCCCCTTCCCCACCCCAGATGCGCCCTGGCC
>NW_008817673.1:0-307 GCF_000699105.1 Pygoscelis adeliae | reverse complement strand
TCCCCTCGGCGGGGCTTCCCCCCCGAGGAGGGGCTGCAGAGGGACCTTCTCCCTGTCCTCATCTGCGGGGGCCTGATCCTCTCAGCCATCCTCTACGTCACGTACCGTGTGGCCTTTTGTGTCGTGAAAGGTAGTGCCTGCTGTCCCCGGGCTGGCAGGACAACGTGACACCAGGCTGGGCTGCACGGACACAGGCGGCCGGATCCCAGCCTAGGACAGAGCTGCCCTCACCTGGCTTCCAAAATAAACTGGTTATTGCCTTTCCGGACCAACCTCTCCGAGGGGTGACTTCCCAGCGGCGCCTGGA
>NW_008817672.1:0-307 GCF_000699105.1 Pygoscelis adeliae | reverse complement strand
CCCGCCTCACCCGCCTTCGGGCGTGATCGGAAAAGACTCGAGCGAGCTCGGGATTCTTCGACCCTCCGGGCCGGACCGCTCGGGGACTCGGCCCTGTTCGGGCGGGCTCGGCTCCCCCACCCGATCTGTCAGGTATCGCTTCGGGCCGCGCGTCTACGGACTCGGCCGGGCTCGGCTGCGTCCTGCCTCGGGCCTGGCCAGCCGGCAGGAAAACGCGGGCCCCGCTCGCCGGGAACCATCGATCGCCTTCGGACGAGGCCTGCGAAGACTCGGGACACTTCGGGCACCATCGGAAGCGGTTCGGAAG
>NW_008817671.1:0-306 GCF_000699105.1 Pygoscelis adeliae | reverse complement strand
CACGGAGCCTTGCACCGCCGCTTGCACGGAGCCTTAACAGCGATGCGTGCAGTGACGCCCGCACCAACGCTTGTGCTGAGCCCCGCACCGGTGCTTGCGCCAACGCTTGCACCAACGCTTGCGGTCACGCTCGCACTGACTTACACCATTCCGTGCAGTAACGCCTGCGCCAATGTTTGTGCTGAGTCTTGCACCAACACTTGCACCAATGCTTGCCGTTGGGTCTTGCCCCAACGCTTACACCGAGTCGTGCCCCAGCTGCACGCAGTAATGCTTGCGCTAATGCTTGCAGCGATCTTTGCACCG
>NW_008817670.1:0-307 GCF_000699105.1 Pygoscelis adeliae | reverse complement strand
AGCTTTTGCACGCAGAGGCAGCTCAGAGGATTAACGCGTGTTATTTCTGTGTGTGTGTCACGGCAGATATTCCTCAGGGAGAGCAGCCTGGGGCTGAAGCGCGGTTGCCCCGTAACTGCTCTGCACAGCTCAGCAGTGAGAAATGCCGTCGCGCGGCTGTTGCTCCGTCCGCTTCGCTGACAGCGTCACTTAGTTTTTTGACGTAGCGGCAGCTATTTTTTTTTCCTAGCCCTCTTTTCAAAATGGTTACTGAAATAAACATGCAACAAAAGGCGCCCGACTCAGATTTAATAACGTGCTATGGCTG
>NW_008817669.1:0-307 GCF_000699105.1 Pygoscelis adeliae | reverse complement strand
CTTGGGCCGTTGCACAGCGGCTGCCAATGGCTGTAGTACTTCCCTAATGGCGGTCTGTAATGTGGCAGCCATCACTTCATTCTGTTTTCGAATTTGAGCACGCTCTACTCGCATGAGCATGTCTTCTACCCCTGCACTTCTGGGTAGCGTGGCCAAAATATTTTTAGTGGCACTATTGGCATTATCAAAGGCCAAAATGCAAAACATTTGTTGTTTATTATCTTCACCCAGATCCGGGTGATTCATTATTGCCCCCCACAGTCGGTCAACAAAATGGCTATATGTCTCGGTGGCGCCTTGTTGTACC
>NW_008817668.1:0-306 GCF_000699105.1 Pygoscelis adeliae | reverse complement strand
GTCAAACTAACGTGGAAGGTTTTTGGTTTTGTTTTAATATAGTTCAATTCTATTTTTCATTATCCTTACATACAGCAGTGTATGAAGATTCAGAATGAAACAGTCCTACAAAGCAGAACATATAAACTGCTTTATACTCAACTGCATGTCAAATTCACTGTGTTTCTGTATTTCAGAGTACTGGTATTAGTTAATTACAGCAAATACTCCATTTTATCAAAACATTTCTCAAGGGAAAGATGCATCAAACTATTTGATAAAAATAAACCAAATTCCATACCTCAATACTGCTGAAAATTAGTTCAA
>NW_008817667.1:0-307 GCF_000699105.1 Pygoscelis adeliae | reverse complement strand
ATTATAGATATAATTATATTAAAAATATACGTATGTGTATACACACACACAAAACTGTATTATACACTCTCAAACTCTCCCAGACAGCTATTCTTTTATATATAGACAGTATATATAAATATAGTGTGTGTATATAGACTATATAGTACTTAATTAGGCATGCACATAAACACACTCAGCCACCCTTTATATCTACTATATATGTATATATACACTTGTATTATACACACACATTCATGAAGACATTTTCTCTTTTATATAGCTATACGTATACTCCACACAGTCTCAGACACCCTTTTTATATAGC
>NW_008817666.1:0-306 GCF_000699105.1 Pygoscelis adeliae | reverse complement strand
ATATCTGTATTAAAAAACTGTTATTATTTTATACACAGATATAATTTAGATGTATGCATAACATAAAACCCAACATATCTAAATATAATATCTTAATATATACACATATATTTCTGAATTTTTATGTATTGTGTATAATATATGCCTATTGTACATGTACACGTATTATTACATATATACATATATTACATATACACATATATTGCACATACAATAAACACAATATTTGCATACTTAAATACTACATATATAAAATATATGTTTAGTTTACATTTTGGGGGTTTTGGTTTGGTTTTTTTTGTTTGT
>NW_008817665.1:0-307 GCF_000699105.1 Pygoscelis adeliae | reverse complement strand
GCGGGGGGGGGGGGGGGGGGTCGGGGACCGGTGGCCCCCGGCACTGGGCACCTCTGAGCACCCGGCGCGCTGTGAAAACCCGTCGCTCCGGTTATGAAACTCCGGTGACCTACTTTACACTCCCCGCTTTTGTTCTTAATTCCCAGATATGGCCGCTCTCCAGCTTTTGCCCATCAAGGCAAATTAATTGGAGTAGATCCTAATTTGCTCTCTGCTATTCTTTGGGCAGAAGATTAAACGCTCGGCAGACATTATCTCCCTCTGTCTTTTCTAAGGGACAAACCTGAATTATTAAAAAAAAAAAAAA
>NW_008817664.1:0-307 GCF_000699105.1 Pygoscelis adeliae | reverse complement strand
AGAGCCTGGCCCCCGAGCGGTCCCCCTTGCCGGGCGCCGAGGACTCCAAGCCCAAAGATTTGTCCGACTCCAGCTGGATCGAGACGCCGTCGTCCATTAAATCCATCGACTCCACCGATTCTGGGATTTACGAGCAGGCCAAAAGGAGGCGGATCTCCCCCTCGGACACCCCGGTGTCCGAGAGCTCCTCGCCCCTCAAGAGCGAGGTGCTCACCCAGCGGGACTGCGAAAAGACCTGCGCCAAGGACATCGGCTACTACGGCTTCTACTCGCACAGCTAGGCGCGGCCCGCCCGGCCCCGCCGTCC
>NW_008817663.1:0-307 GCF_000699105.1 Pygoscelis adeliae | reverse complement strand
CTTCTGGCCATGAGGTCCCCAAGGTCCCCGCCTCATGGTCATGGTGTCCCCAAGTTGCCCACGGTATGGTCATGGTGTCCCCAAGATCCCCGCCTCATGCTCATGGGGTCCCCAAAATGCTCTGGGGGGGTGGCACGTGGCTAACGGGGTCTCCAAGATTCCCATCCTGTGGCCGTGGTGTCCCCAAGATCCCAATGTCATGGCAATGGGGTCCCCAAGGTCCCCACCCTGTGGCCAATGGGCCCCTGGGGTGCCCTGGGTAGGTGTCACGTGGCTATGGGGTCCCCAAGGTCCCCACGTCACGGCC
>NW_008817662.1:0-307 GCF_000699105.1 Pygoscelis adeliae | reverse complement strand
CAAGGGCGGGCCCGGAGGGAGGGTTCGGGCGGGTATGGCTTAGAAGAGGGCTAAGGAGAGAAGAAACAAGACTGAGGAGAAAGTTTTTTTGTGAAGGAGGCAGAGGCCTCTGTTACATAATAATTGCATTATTAATATATTTCTACACGTTACTTCTAGAGTAGTGCTTGTAAGCCTACCGTATAACACTGTTTTCTGCTTGAAATTATGTCGCGTGTCGAAACGAACCCAGCAGCACAAAGGGCAGGTTATTGAACGGGAACGACACCTGAGGCGGGGAGGCCATCCCCCCCAGGTCCAGAGGTGA
>NW_008817661.1:0-307 GCF_000699105.1 Pygoscelis adeliae | reverse complement strand
GCTGGCAGCCCTGAGGATGACATGGTGGCTGAGGGAGGCCCAGCAGCCCCTGAGGGAGCCCACCTCTGGCAATGGGGACCGGCGTGGGGAGGGCCCCCTGGGCTTGCCCTGGGGGCAGCAGGCATCTTCCTCACACCCCTGCGCCGCTGCCTTTTCCCCCTTCAAGGGTTGCTGCGCTGCCGCCATCTTCAGCATTTCACAGCCCGGCTGCAGCACCCTCCTTGCGACCACCGCCGGGCTGAGCTTGGCAGGGGCGAAGGCGGTTTCTGCTGCCTTGGGTAGATAAAAAGGACCTCAGAGCAGATTC
>NW_008817660.1:0-307 GCF_000699105.1 Pygoscelis adeliae | reverse complement strand
GTCCCCCCCGGCTGCAGGAGGAGCAGGGAAGGCGTTTCCTCGGACGCCTCTTTGTAACAAAAAACCTACTAAACCCAACCATATTCACCTATTTTCTTTAATACAGAAGTGCCGCACCCTGGGTCCTCGGGACTTTTCTTGGCCCTTAGGACTCTTCTGCTGCCCTGGCCCGTCACCAGCCTTAGGCTTTCCTTAGATTTTTTCTTCTTCTGGGAGGGGAACGATCAAAATCAGCATTTTTTTGCCTCCTGCTCCGATAACCCGAATTCATCCCCATGACGGAGCCTCCATGGAAAAAAAAAAAAAA
>NW_008817659.1:0-307 GCF_000699105.1 Pygoscelis adeliae | reverse complement strand
CCCCCTCCTGTCTCTGCTGCCCAGCGGCGGCAGCTTTGCAGAGCCGCTTGCTGGGGCCTCGGGCTGCAGCATCAGCTCCCCCAGGCGAGCGGGGCAGCCCAGTTCACTCCAGGCACCGGGACTGGGAGCTGCCGGGGGTCCCGTGTCCCACGGAGGGCGTCCCTGGGACGCTGTGTCCGTGCCAGGACTGCGAGCAGCCTTCCCTGCTCCCCCCACGCTGTGCCCCAGCCCTTCAGCGGGGATTTCACCACCAGCACCAGCGTTTCCTCCCCACTGAGACCCGCTGGGGCAGGCGGGGAGCACGGGG
>NW_008817658.1:0-307 GCF_000699105.1 Pygoscelis adeliae | reverse complement strand
ACCCCCCAGCCCCATCCCAGCCCCTCTTGCCTGGGGGGTACCTGGATGGAAATGTCGCTGTAGGAGCCGCCGATGACGCCGGTGATGGCGGTGGGCACGTCATCGTGGACGGCGTAGGAGCCGTCAGGGCAGATGTGCTCGGAGCCGTCCACCCTGGTGAGGGAGGCGCGGACAAAGTCGAGGGACTGCTCGAGGGCGTAGGTGTCCTTGGAGCAGGTGTCAAGAATGTGGGCACCCAGCCTCACCCCTGGCAGGATGCTCCCGTCCTTGTTGATCTCGTCCAGGGCGAAGAGCATGGCCTCCAGGC
>NW_008817657.1:0-307 GCF_000699105.1 Pygoscelis adeliae | reverse complement strand
GGAACCGTGAGCTCGTTTGGGGCTGGCGGTTAACGAAGTCACGCGCCGGGGCTGGGGGGAGAAAGCCCGCCGTCGGTGCTCCGTGCCGCTGCGGTGGAAGGAGCCTGGAGATTTCTGGTTAAAAATCCTGTAAATGGCGACCGAGCTCTCTGAAGAGCTGGCTTAATCGGCCTGTTCTTCCGCTCGAGCTTTATGAGGCTGCGTGCGTGCTTTCTGAGCCGGCCGTTCAAAGTTTAATGGCCTCATCTGGGGAGGGAAGGCCGTTGGGTTTATTTGCTGCTGGGTTTATGGCGTGGCAGAGAGGCGG
>NW_008817656.1:0-307 GCF_000699105.1 Pygoscelis adeliae | reverse complement strand
TCCCTCTAAAGTCCCTTCCCGAGCAGGCTCCAAAGCCGGCTGATTACAGGGTAAATGCCGCATTCAAATCTCACTTGTTGGTGCGGAAAGCCGGACCCAGACGTCAGCGTGGCAGCCAAGAGCCGCTCTGGGGGGCCGGAGCCGCGCAGCTCTCCTGCAGCGTGCGGATCTGGCCGGGACTGAGGCCGGCACTGTGCTCCCGACCCCCTGCAACCCGCTCCCGCCCTGGCGATGGTGCATTTGAGCGATCCCAGAGATGGCGCGGACGCTTTGGATTGTCCGCACCCATCCTCCCCCTCCCCAACCC
>NW_008817655.1:0-306 GCF_000699105.1 Pygoscelis adeliae | reverse complement strand
CCCCCGAAGAGAAGGGTCTCGCTCTCTTAAGACAAAATGGAGATCAGGCTTGCCCCCCGCCCCTCGCCTCCCGCACAAGGGCTCTTCTGCCAGGGGACCAGGGATGAGGACCGGCTTCCAGAGTTGGAGCCGCGAGGAGCTGTGTTCTGCAGCATCCCACATCTGTTTCCATGGGGACGGGGAGGCAGCAATTCAGCAGGCCTGATCCTGCTTTCGCCTGTATAAATATCAGCCAGGAGCCATTTTCCGCAGAGGCGGTGGATTTGCCTTGCAGAGCGACAGAAACGGGTGAATCTGGGAAGGAGC
>NW_008817654.1:0-307 GCF_000699105.1 Pygoscelis adeliae | reverse complement strand
AAAGCCCACCGGGTTTCTTTCTTTCTTTCACCCCCCCACCCCTCCCAGTAGCCCCGGGTAAATACCCTGTCATTAAATCTTGCTCTTTTTCAGGGAATATTTTGGATTCTCGCGTTTGAAGCGCGGAGAGGGAGAGGTACCAGTAGCACCAAACCAGATCCTGGAGGTTATTTTTAGACTCGGCTTTGCTGGAGCTGACCTCAGCGCGGGGAGAGAAAATATGGATCTGGACGCTGGTGAAAGGGGGAAGCGTGCCATGGCGCGGCGCCGGCTCCCAAAAACCGGGAGGGAAGGGGGGGACGGGACA
>NW_008817653.1:0-307 GCF_000699105.1 Pygoscelis adeliae | reverse complement strand
CACCAGCCGCCCGCTTTAAAAGCAGCTATTTTGAGCTCCCGGGCTCCCGAGCGCTGGAACTAATAATTTATTACCAAATACGATCAGGCAGCAGCTCCAGCCCCTGGCAAATGGAGCGGAAAAAAACCCAGCGCGGCGGGAGGCCGAGGGAGCAGGGAGAGATGAGCATCCTGCATCCTCCCCCGGGACAGATCCGCACCCACCGCGCAGGACCTCGGCTCCTCCGTGCTTGCTCTGGATGGGTCCCCGAGGAATTTGGGGTTGATGCTCCACGGCATGAGGTCCCCCAGCCTTTCTCCTCCTCTTG
>NW_008817652.1:0-307 GCF_000699105.1 Pygoscelis adeliae | reverse complement strand
CGCGTGCTTCACGTCCGCAAAGTGGATCCTGGAGAAGGGAGGGAGAGAAGGGGTTAAACCAAGTAAACCCCCAAAATCAGGGGGGTCACCCCAAAACCGCGGCTGGTCTGGGGTGCCAGGGGGGAGCGCCGCGGGGGATGGATTCGGACTCACTCCGTGGTCTTCTCCACCAGCCAGCGCTCGTGCTGGGCATGAAGCTGCTGCAGGTACCCCAGCTGGATCCCCCCCTCCTCGCTCCTTGCCCTCTGCCGCAGCCGCTCCAGGCACGTCTGCACCCACACGGGAGAGGGAAGGTTAACGGGAGAGA
>NW_008817651.1:0-307 GCF_000699105.1 Pygoscelis adeliae | reverse complement strand
CAGCTCCCCCCCATCCTTTTGGTTGTAGCGTTAAGATGCTTGGAGGCATCGGAGGTGACACTGGGGACATGAGGGGTTTGCAGCCGGCCCCAGCAGCCATTTAGGGTGGTTTAAGCTGCATCAAAAGATGCTTTTTTTGTTTGTTTTTTGTTTTGCTGAGCATCTTCCCGCCGCCTCCCCCCCCTCATCCCGGCATCTCTGTTCTAAGGGGGGCTGTGGGACCCGGCAGAGCAGCCCACCCGCCTGGCCGTGGGTACCGGCCCCGTGCGAGCCCTCCTGACGCTGGATGAGACCCTCTGGGCCAGCT
>NW_008817650.1:0-307 GCF_000699105.1 Pygoscelis adeliae | reverse complement strand
CTGGCTGGCGATGCCAAAATCATCAGCCCCATGGCACTGGGACGCTGCGGCCCTTCGTCCCTGGGTATGCTCTGGGCAACTTGTTCCTCCAGGATACATCTCCTGATCTGCGCTTGCAGCTTGGCTCCAGCCCCCTTGTTACCTACGTGGCTGTACTTAGGGGCACCCCAGCGAGGGACCCCGGGCGAGGCAGCGATGCAGCCCAGCGGTGCAGGCAGGGTGCAGGCAGGGAGCAGGAAGCGGCTGGGACGGAGGCGGAGCACGAGGCTGCAGAGGGGAGGAAGGAGAGGAAGGCCCTGTGCGAGGC
>NW_008817649.1:0-307 GCF_000699105.1 Pygoscelis adeliae | reverse complement strand
CCGAGCCAGTGTCCCTCACTGCCACAGAGCAAGGGACCCTCACCGCCGCCAAGCCATGGACACTCACTGCCACCGAGCCAGGGACCCTCACCGCCAAAGAGCCAGTGTCCCTCCCTGCCACCAAACCAGCTCCTCCTACTGCTCCCACAATGCCACCAAGCCAGGGACACCCACTACAGAGCTGGTGCTGCCAACCTCGGAGCCTGAGCGCCCACCCAGGGGGCACAGGGATGGAGCCAAAGGGAGCATCTGGGCCGCCCCCCACAGGCACCCCAGCAGCCCCCAAGATCCCCCCAGGGACACTGGG
>NW_008817648.1:0-307 GCF_000699105.1 Pygoscelis adeliae | reverse complement strand
GGGGGGGGGGAGAAAAAAAAAAAAAAAACAACTTTGGTCAGCTTTCGGGACTCGAGGCATGCTTACGCTCTGTGTGGAGATGGTTAATGAATCCAGTGTTTTTGCAGTTGCGAGCTTGTGCATTCACTGTGCAAGGCTGACTGCAGGCTTTTGCAGTGGCAACAGCGCACCAAAGATATTAATTACACCGTCCCCTTTTTTTTTCCACGAATGTTTGGCTATTGTAAGTTCGGACCTTTTTGTTTCATTTCCCCCCTTCCCTCGATAATATTTAATCTTTCTCTTCCTTTTAGCAGGGAGAACTTTG
>NW_008817647.1:0-307 GCF_000699105.1 Pygoscelis adeliae | reverse complement strand
GTTGCCGACTGAAGTTAAACCACAACACACACCCAGTACAGAAAGGCAATGGCTTTTAGCTGCTGCAGCAGGGAATCAAGGTCCCAGCAACAGCCCTTCTTTTGGCAGCCGTTGGTCCCAGCAACAGGCCTTCTCTTGGCAGCCGTCTTGAGACAACTTTGTGACACTGAGAAATCACTTACAAACCTCACCGTACTGCAGCCTCCTGCCCACACAATACAGACACGAAGTGCTAGCAAGTAATGGCTACCACCCAGCGCAGGTGCTGTGTGACAGCCAGTGCCCCAAGCGTGAGGTATGCACCGGC
>NW_008817646.1:0-307 GCF_000699105.1 Pygoscelis adeliae | reverse complement strand
CTTGAGCATTTCAAAGCCAAATTCACCAACTCTCTCCGCAGGAGCATCTTCGCCGGGCCGAGCTTGCAGGAAAACCCCGGCGGCAGCGCAGGACTCCGACCTTTCCTCCAAGCGGCTTCGGCTCCATCGAACCCCTCGATTCCTCCCAGGTTGGTTTGGGATTTTCCCTCTTTCCTGGCAAACAGGAGGCAGCTAAAGTCCGCACGCATCCGTGGCATTAATTTTTTTTACCGGCGATTTAGAGGCGTGAGCAGCCAACGTCTTATTTTTCATTATTTAAATGAATGTAAAGGAAAGGGGGAGAAAA
>NW_008817645.1:0-307 GCF_000699105.1 Pygoscelis adeliae | reverse complement strand
GGCTTGGACATGAAGTCCTTCCTGTAAGTGTGCGCTCTCCTCTGCTCTCTCCTCTGCTCTCTCCTTTGCTTGCCCCGGCACAGCCGCTTGGCTGGCACCACCTCGGGGATGTGCTGCCAGCGGGAAGACCCGGGTCCCCTCCGGCCCCGTCATGGGGGACGGGCGGCTCTCCCAGCCCAGGGGCTCAGGGAAAGGGTCTCATGCGCTCCCCCAGCTCGCTTTGCCCCGTGGCTTTGCTGCGGATCACCCGCTGCGTTGCCGGTCGGTGCGGGTGCTCAGGTCCCCTTCAGGCCCCGGGGAGTGCAGG
>NW_008817644.1:0-305 GCF_000699105.1 Pygoscelis adeliae | reverse complement strand
CACGAAGCCCCCTTTTCCCGTGTCCCGAAAGGGAATGACAATCCTCCGGCAAATTTGTCTGCAAGCAATAGCCACGGAAGTGCAAACATGATTCAGGGGTACTATTTCTAGTAATTGCTGCGTGAAACATCGCTTTCCAGTTCTATGTCCTTGTAAGACTGTGATGCAGAGTTCCATCCTGGTTGTGTGAAGCTTTTCCCAGCCTTGACCAACCTTCAGCTGCTATTAACGGCTCTTGCTCCTATGAAGGAACGGCTGATGTTTTGTCGGCATTAAGATTGGTGGGACTGTAGGAGACGGGAGGG
>NW_008817643.1:0-307 GCF_000699105.1 Pygoscelis adeliae | reverse complement strand
AGTTTGGGGGCTGCCCGCCCCACCCGTAGGGCCGAGAGCCGGGGGTAACGCTGCTGCCCCACGGCAGGGC
The DNA here is from genome assembly GCF_000699105.1 of Pygoscelis adeliae. Lineage (NCBI taxonomy): Eukaryota > Metazoa > Chordata > Aves > Sphenisciformes > Spheniscidae > Pygoscelis > Pygoscelis adeliae. Next base: position 237 of record NW_008817643.1, on the reverse strand, counting down.
AGAGGCACAGCCCGGCGGGACCCCAGCTCCTGCCCCAGGACCATGATCCCCCCCAAGGAGAAGGCCAGGGCTCCCAAGGACAGCATGACGCTCCTGCCCTGCTTCTACTTCGTGGAGGTGGGTGCAGGGTGTGTGGGGTGGTGGTGGGGTGGGGGGCTGAGCGGGGGGGCCTTCCGCAGGCCCTGGTCCTGCCCTGGCATGGAGGGGACGGGGGCTTTGCCCCTTCCCGGCGGGGCT
>NW_008817642.1:0-306 GCF_000699105.1 Pygoscelis adeliae | reverse complement strand
AGTAGCAGAGGGGCCAGCGAGCAGAAAATTCCAGGCAAGTGAAGAACCACAGTGTCCCAAGAGCTACAGGAGGTTGTGTAAGGATGGAGGGAGACTCTCTGGAGACGTGCACTGCAAAAGGGCAAATTCAACACTAACAAGTTGCAACAAGGGAAATGCCAGCTGTCTTTGTGGGAAAAGAAGTGACGGGGGCACGGAGCAGCCCCGGAAGAGCTGCCCAGGAGACAGTGACCTCTCTGACAGTGGCAGCGTTCAGAAGTCAATGGGGCACGACCCAGAGCTTCCTGAGGTATGCGGGAAGTTTGG
>NW_008817641.1:0-307 GCF_000699105.1 Pygoscelis adeliae | reverse complement strand
CCCCCCCCCCAGTGAAGCAATTCTCCTCCCTGCGCTGCTGGAAAGTAGAAACCTCCCAAGGTTTTGGTGTTGGGAGAGGCCAGGAGCCGCCACCGGCACCTGAAAGCACCTGGAGCACCCGCCCCGTGCAGTGGGGAGCTGCTGGCAGCTCCAGTGCCACAGCTGGCTCCTCGCCGTTACCGGGGCTCAAACTGCTGGAGTTGCCGGCCGTTTCTGCTGGGCAGCAGTGGAAGTCAGGTCCTGCCCAGCCCATCTCCCTGCCCGCGGGAGCCGGGATGCTCCGGGGGGATGCAGGATCAGCAGCAGG
>NW_008817640.1:0-307 GCF_000699105.1 Pygoscelis adeliae | reverse complement strand
AGGGGCTGAGAGCTCTGTGCTGATGGCTACAGCCCCCTTCCCCAAACCTCTGCTGGGACAGGGGCAGGGAGGGGTGTCCTTTGGTCCCTGGGGAGCTGGCTGGGCTCAGGGTGATGTGGGCAGAGTCCCCCCCAGCCCTCACCTCTGCCCTGTACGGCAGGAAGATGGCACTGGCCAGATTGCCCGTGATGCCGCTGAGGATGAAAATGATGGAGATGCGATGCCAGCCCGCCAGCTTCTCCAGGTCCCTCAGCACCGTCATCTGGAAGGTCACCGACACCAGGCAGTGGATGATGCTGGGGGGGGG
>NW_008817639.1:0-306 GCF_000699105.1 Pygoscelis adeliae | reverse complement strand
TTCCACAATTTTTTTGAAGCTTGGGAGTAAACAAAGCGGTGGTAATAAATAAGAGAACCGCCATCCCGGGCATTACTCGTGTAATTTGCAGTGATTTAACAACCTCGTTGTGACTTTAAGCAGGGCAGCCAAAAATCCTTCCCTCCGAAGGGAAAACTACGGGGCACTGCATCCTGGGTACCGCCATGCGTAACCGCTAATAAGCAATAAAGGCCGAGTTTTAGCAATAATTAAAGCTACCAAGGGCGGACTCCCACGTCCTCAGCGTTAATGACTGCAGCCGCCCTGCGTGGCGAAGGAGAGGCG
>NW_008817638.1:0-306 GCF_000699105.1 Pygoscelis adeliae | reverse complement strand
AACCCAAACTATTCTATGGTTCTATGATTGCTTTGCACCTCCAACACTGAGCCTTCAGTCAGGTATTCAGCTTTTTGTTAGCTGGAGGAGGAACTGGATCAGCTCCATCTATCCAGAAGCCCTCAGCTTTAGATATTTGTCTTCTGCTTTAAATTCAGCCCATGAAGGTAGTACCCCTATCTACAAGGGTAGTGCCCATGGCATGATGAGTGCTCGTGCCCAGGGCTGGCACATGCCCACCGCAGTCACCCATGCTGTGAGGAGGTTAAGGAATATTAAGGGCAGGCGACTCAAGAAGAGTACAGG
>NW_008817637.1:0-306 GCF_000699105.1 Pygoscelis adeliae | reverse complement strand
GAGAAATTTCCAGTTTCCCAATCTCCGGGACCATCTGAGCTGTTTTAACCGATAAATCCGGGCTCTCGGGTTGTTTTTAAGAAGCAGCTTCCCGGTAACCGGCCGTTAGCAAACCCTCCCGTTGGAATTTGGGCATCCCCGCTCGCTCCGGAGGCCCTGGGCAGCCGGGTGGGATGACTCTACCCGGAGGCTCAAGGCCGACGGGTCCGCCAGTTATCGGAGCGTGATGAGTTGAAAAGCAATTACTTCACCTCCGCTCATCAGCGTCCCCATTTAACGAGCGCTCCGCCTCCCCTCGCCGTGGAT
>NW_008817636.1:0-307 GCF_000699105.1 Pygoscelis adeliae | reverse complement strand
TCACTGAGCCGTGATGAACGCCCCGGCCTTGGGACCGGCACCTGCAGGGAAGGAGAGGAGGGTCCTGAAGCCGCATGGCACATTCAGACGCTCTTGGCTGGGAACTTCAGATCTGCTGCAGGTGAGCGAGTTCCCCGTGGTCTGGCGCACGGTAAAGACTTGCACCCTGGCTTCAGAGAGACGGTTACATCCCCGTCAGCATCTTCTTTACTCTACAGAGTAGGGTTTGCATCCAGCAAACACCTTTCCTTCGCTAACTGCTCTCAGTACCAGGGTCCTGCCTTGTCCTTCCCTCCCGCTTTTGCAA
>NW_008817635.1:0-305 GCF_000699105.1 Pygoscelis adeliae | reverse complement strand
CGAATTTTTGATGTTTCTATGGTCCAGCCTAAATATTTCCACGGTGCTGACTGTTGAACCTTTTCTGGCGCCACTATGAGCCCTTTTTCTGCCAACAACACAGTCAGCCGTTGGACATCTTTTGCTGTAAAAGGCTGTTGTTGACAACATAAGATATCATCCATATAATGATAAATAATGGTATTAGCCCATTCCTGTCTCACAGGCTGTAGCGCTTTGGCTACGTAAAGTTGGCATAACGTAGGTGAATTTTTCATTCCCTGCGGCAAAACTACCCATTCATATCGGTCAGCTGGGTCCGCCTT
>NW_008817634.1:0-306 GCF_000699105.1 Pygoscelis adeliae | reverse complement strand
TACATATACAGGGGACCCTAAAGTTGATGGCAGAGAAACTCAGCGCTGAGATACCAGGATGGGAAGACCTCAGCGGGGTGCAGAGGTGCTGGGAAAATCCCTCTCCTCCCTTTCTGGGAGGTGTTTAACCCAAGCCCTGTATCCTCTGCAAAACCCAGCCCCACCCCGGGGCTCCCCTGTCTGCCCAGGACCTGTTTTGGGGTGATGGGGGGTTTGGGGTTGCACGGTTTGGGGGTGGGTTGTGTACCCACCCGGGCACCGGAGCATCCCGTCCCGAGGTGATGCTGTGGGCGGTGCTGCCTGGCT
>NW_008817633.1:0-306 GCF_000699105.1 Pygoscelis adeliae | reverse complement strand
AAACCTTGCCACATAAACCCAATACAACCTTCCAGCCTGGACTCTTCTATGATTCTATAATCCTCTCAGTGATGTCCTTCAAAGCTGCTGTTGCCCTATGCAAACCGCTCCACCGCACCACTGTTATGACAAAGAAAATCTGCATTCTAAAAGAGTGTGTTGCTTTGAAGACTAATATTTTTTTGAGAGAAAATGGGATGCCGCATGGCTAATAGCCTCTTCATTTCTTAGACTTGTTCACCTAAAGAGACATACTGTGTAGGCAGGGAATAGCAAAGACTGCAGTGCTGGGAAGGCCCTGGCCTG
>NW_008817632.1:0-306 GCF_000699105.1 Pygoscelis adeliae | reverse complement strand
CCCAAAACTTACTCCAGAGAGAGCCGGCCCTGGCCGTGCGCTTCACCGCCATCCCCCAGGTCCCCAGCCCAGCTCCCGGTTTCCCCGCGCCCAGAAGCCGCTGAGCCGCCAAACCCCTCGCCCGGACGCGGCAGGCTATTGCCCCATCCCAATAACCAGCTTTTTCTAAGCAACCGGCCCTCTGTGGACCATAATTTAGGAACTGCTGATTAATAACAAATGCAGACGTGCTGACACTGTGCTGTAATTAATGACGATACGTTATTAAGCCACACCCTTGTGGAGATGGCAGCGCGGCGGGCGAGC
>NW_008817631.1:0-306 GCF_000699105.1 Pygoscelis adeliae | reverse complement strand
CATCGCTGTGGGGCTCTGTCACCCCCGTGCCTGTAACAGCGTCTTTAATGCCACGGTCACACGCGACGCTTTTCCTGCGGTCCCGTTCCTTGTCCAAGGGGACAGGCTGAGGTTACCCAAGCTGCTGTGAAACTGACGGTTCCAGCCTTGAAGTGCTCGGCCTGACAGCTCTAATAATATAATAAAGTATAATATAATCTAATAAATATAATATAATATAATAAATATAATACAATATGCAGGAGGGACTTGACAAGCGCTCCGTTTCACACAGCCCGCAAGCGGTGGCGGTGGCTGCAGATGCCC
>NW_008817630.1:0-306 GCF_000699105.1 Pygoscelis adeliae | reverse complement strand
AGCCCGGCCCGGGGCCTCCCTTCCCCTTTCAGTCTATCATAAACTGTTTTATTTGCCGGGCAAACGTTTCGCCCCCCCCAGCGAGCCCCCCGGCCGTATTCGTTCCCGGCTCTCTAATGACTAAACGTGTCCCAATGAGATTAAGCTTTGTCGGAAATGTTTCTCCTCGGGAAGGAAAACCCGACCCGTTTCGCCGGGGGCGATCGGAATGCGGGGGATTTACGGCCGAGAGCACCTTCTTATCTGAATTTACTTCTCACACCCGCACGCACAACATGGAGGGCTTAGCGGGGAGCCCGGGTGTGC
>NW_008817629.1:0-306 GCF_000699105.1 Pygoscelis adeliae | reverse complement strand
GCTGCGGAGCGCGGGGAGGAGATGGAGACTATTTTGTTTTCTTTTTGGCATCTGTGACTCGACGGAGGCGAGGACTGCAGAGGGGCAGGATTTTTTTTTTTTGCAAACGAAGGGCTTTTTCCAAGGGATAAATTATCGTCTGCGTTGATGGACTTGCAGCACCAGTGTCAGTTTTTGCACTCAAGCCACTGGGAGACCCTGATCTGAATCTATTCCAGAGTCTATTCTTATACTGATTTAAGAAAAAAATATTATTTGCAATAAAATGTTTAAAGTCACGGGTGTCTGCCTCCCTCGGCTCTGCCG
>NW_008817628.1:0-306 GCF_000699105.1 Pygoscelis adeliae | reverse complement strand
TGGGCACCCCAGGCACCCCCAGCAGGTATTGCACCCCCAGCAGATATGGCCATCTCTCCCATTTCACCTCCTATAAGCGAGTCTCCTCCCTGATCTGCAACCCCATCCCGCTGGCACAGCAGCTTACCCCGTGGGGAGCACCCCGGCCACAAGCTCCCCACATGCCTGGTGCAGAGCCGGGGGACATCAGCGATCGGGGCTGACTCAGCGGGTGCCCCTGGAAGGTCACCCCAGCCCAGCATAGCTCCCACTCACCTGCGCAGGGCAACAGAGGGCTCCATGTGGCTGCTTCTTCGATCCCTGGGT
>NW_008817627.1:0-306 GCF_000699105.1 Pygoscelis adeliae | reverse complement strand
GAGCGTCCTCCCCACCCCGGGGGTCCTTGTGCAGCAGGGCACCGCTGCTGGGGCTGCAAAGTGGGGTTTGGACCCACATCCTTGTAGAAAGGTGCTGGCATGGCCAATTTTCACCCCAGAGCTGCAGCTACGATGTCTTGGGTGGACCCTGCCAGCACCCTGTCCCCTCCCCAAGGGACCCTGTGTCCCCTGGCTACTCCCCCTGCTCACCGGGGGTCCAGCGATGTCCCTTTCAGCGCTACCGGCTCCAGCTTGACGTTCTTCTTCCCGTAGACACGGTACAGCCTGGGGGAGAGACAGCCACGG
>NW_008817626.1:0-306 GCF_000699105.1 Pygoscelis adeliae | reverse complement strand
TGCAAGAACGTGAGCCCCCATCCCCGCGTGCCCCTGTGCTCTGGAAACCCACCGAGCCCACCCGGGCTGGGCTGGTGAGAGTGCTGCAGGCTGGGCACAGCCTTGGGGCACCTCCGATGACACCGGCTGCTCTTCCCCCTAGAGAGAAGTGGATATTTTGGGTATCAACGGGGTTGTTTACAAGGGCAGGCTGAGCTCGCTGGCTGCCAACAGGACCATCACTGTGGGCAAGGACTTCCCAGATAGGGGAGCAGCCCCAGGGCACCGCGTTAGCTCTGGCCAGGCTGTGCAGCCACCTGGACCAGC
>NW_008817625.1:0-306 GCF_000699105.1 Pygoscelis adeliae | reverse complement strand
TCTTTCAAAAAACAGAGGGAAGACCAAAATTCCCAATGGAAGTACTTACTTGACACAGCTCTCCATATTTAAAGAAATCGGGAAACAGAATGAGTGACATGCAGAAGGACACACTAAATAGGAATTACAAAAAAGTCCCAAAATCCTAAATTATATTTTACAGCTGAAAGATTTAAAAAAGAATTAAAAATTATTTGCTTTAAGAAAAAATTGGGAAAATGTTATAACAACTAATACATCTTTGTTAGCAGAATTCCCACTGATCAAGAGCCACAAAACATTTAAGAATTCAAGCTCTTAAAAAAA
>NW_008817624.1:0-306 GCF_000699105.1 Pygoscelis adeliae | reverse complement strand
GGGGAGACGGAGGGTTCCTGCATCCCTTGCAATCCCTTGCATCCCCACCGCTTGCAGTTTGCATTTATTTGCGAGAGTTGGGGGGGTTCCCCGCATTTGCACTTCTGAAGGAGAGGGAGGGGCTGCAGGACGCTGCTCCCAAAGGTGGGGTTGAGCCGGCCCTGGGGCTCGGGGAAGCTGCTGCCCAACTGAGAACGCCCAAAAGCTCAATGTGCCCCCAAAGCACGGCCCCAAGCCGGAGCGGAGAGCAAGAGCAAGCCGCAGCCCCCAGCACAGCCCCGAGCACCACCGGGGAGCCCGGTGCTT
>NW_008817623.1:0-305 GCF_000699105.1 Pygoscelis adeliae | reverse complement strand
GAGGTCACCCTCTTTCTCTGTCAGAAGCTGGTAGGTATGATAGCAACTTAGTCCTGGGCCAAGAGCATCGTCAGACGGGAAGCACCCAAGCAAACCCAAGCCGCGTTGTTGGATTGCTTCTCTAAAGCTCAGCCAGTTTTGCCTGCGTGCTTGAGGAGTGTTTGATTCACAAACTTGCATTTCTAGAACGTGGAAGTCCACCCACCTGCTCAGCCAGCGCTGGGCCCTGAGGAGCACTGCAGGCTCAGAGGCCTGGCGTGCTGAGTTGTCCTGCAGTCTGTGTGCCGGGCTGGAGCACAACTCTT
>NW_008817622.1:0-306 GCF_000699105.1 Pygoscelis adeliae | reverse complement strand
CCGGGCGGGCACCGCCGAGCCCCCATCTTGGGGAGGCCCCGGCACCCGGGGTTTGCTTCGTGCCGCGTCGCGGTTTCGGTCATCGCTGTTGTCATCTGCAGCGCGCTGCTGTGTTCGACGGCGTTACTGGGTATGTTACGCGTTTATCTTTTATTAAGGCTCGTCCGGAGCGTCCCCGTGAGCATACGTGAGCCGTGCCGGGCTGCCGTGCATAAATAAGGGTGTATAAACAGCCGTCTGGGGAAAAGATGTGAGAGTGAGACATCAAAAAAAAAAGGATGACGTTGCTTTTAATTTGTTATTTAG
>NW_008817621.1:0-306 GCF_000699105.1 Pygoscelis adeliae | reverse complement strand
TTCGTTTCAGAGATCAAGGCAGAGCTCTTTGAGACCTCCAGTAAGACGGGCCAGAGTGTGGGTGAGTAGCCCCCTCGCTGCTGGCTGTGCCCCCACCCGAGCGGGGCCGGGGGCTCTGCCTGACGGTGGGGCTGCCCACACCCACCCTGCCCACTCTCCCCCCAGATGAGCTGTTCCAGAAGGTGGCAGAGGACTACGTCCACTTCACCGCCTTCCAGGTGATGACAGGTGAGCGAGCAGGATCCGTCCCTCCCCAGGCACCCTCTCCCATGTCAGGGGATGCACGTGCCCCCAGGGAGGGTGCGG
>NW_008817620.1:0-305 GCF_000699105.1 Pygoscelis adeliae | reverse complement strand
CTGAAGTATTCGATAGAAAAATAGTAAATAATGATGCAACAACAATTATTAGTCACAAATTTTTGCCTGTGACCACACAGCTAAATACCAGCAAATCTATAAACAAAACAAGTTTTCTGAATCCCAGTACAGTGCCTTATATTGATTCAAGTTGCTTCCTACTTTAGATCTTAAGACCCATGACTCCTAATACCTCTTACATTGGTACTGAAAGGTGTAAGTACACCTTCCTGGTGGAAACCAGGCATTTTCCGTGCTAAAACCCTGCTTCTAGAAGGTTAGAACTTCATTAAACCTAAAAGGTT
>NW_008817619.1:0-306 GCF_000699105.1 Pygoscelis adeliae | reverse complement strand
GAAGCACTTCCAGCGTGAGGAGCAGGAGCGGCTGGAGAGGAAGAAGGTGAGGGCTGGGGGCACCCCTGGGCGCGTGGCACAGCAGGGGCTTCCCCTGCAAGGGGTCCTGCCCAGCACCCAGGGCAGGTCCTGCTGGCGAGGGCTGTGCACGAGCTCCTCTCTGTCCCGCAGCGCCTGGAGGAGATCATGAAGAGGACGCGCAAGTCGGACGCAGCGGATGCCAAGGTGGGTGCCTGTCCCCTGTCCCCTGTCCCGAGGTGCGTGGGGACATGGGGGACTCTCCAGAGCCCTCCCTCCCCTGCCCGG
>NW_008817618.1:0-306 GCF_000699105.1 Pygoscelis adeliae | reverse complement strand
GTTGCAATAGGGCTCTCGGCTCACGCGTGGCCTTATCAGGAAGAGACGAGCTCAAGCAAATATCACGGGGACGGGGATGTCGGGTCCGTGGTTGCATTTTCTTCCGGGACTCAGCCTCTGGTTTATCCATCCCTCCGGGCATTACACGGGCCCGGCGCTCCTTGGGTCGCTCCTTCTGCTGCAAATCCCTTTGGAAAACAGTTTTCACCGGGATGCTCCTGGGAAACCTTTGGGACCTTTGAGTTTGTAGAAGTTTTGCCAGCGATTCGGCCGGGAATAGGCTTGGAAAGCTCCAAACCTGGAGCA
>NW_008817617.1:0-306 GCF_000699105.1 Pygoscelis adeliae | reverse complement strand
CATTAGTACAACTATTCCCTCAGAACTGCATATTACTATCAGAATATTTGACTTTTACAGTGATCATTTACAAATGTGCAAACTCACAAAGTGCAGTATATTCTGATGTTATTCTAGCTTTCAGAAATCATTTTGCCCTTAAAAGTTCTATCAAGCAAATATAAGACACAGAATAACTGGAAAGGAAAGAAAATCCAATTTATGAAATTGTTAACTTGTCATGTTTAACAGAAAATTTCATCCTTTTGGCTACCCAAAATTCCCCCCCCCCCACTATGAATGATCACAAGTGCAGGGACTTAGTAA
>NW_008817616.1:0-306 GCF_000699105.1 Pygoscelis adeliae | reverse complement strand
GCGTCCGTATAGGGACTCCCCGCACCCATATAGGGACCCTTGCACCCACATGGGGACCCCAGGCTGGGACCCCTGCGCCCATATAGGAACCTCGCAGGGACCCTCACCCCAGCACCCTCACACCGGGACGAATCCTGACCCACTGTGTGTCTGGGACCGACCCCTCACCACCCTAAAGCTCGGGGACCCCCCGGGGCTCGGCGGGGGACCCTCAGCCCCTTCCCTCCAGTGCAGTGGGGCTGCACTGGGGTGCGCTGGGCTGGTACTGGGTTGGTACTGGTCTGGCACTGGCCAGCACTGGCCCAT
>NW_008817615.1:0-306 GCF_000699105.1 Pygoscelis adeliae | reverse complement strand
AGTGAGACTCTGCTCTTTCCTCTTTCCAGCTCTGGTCGCTGAAGGGGGCACTTTCAGACGGAATCCCACTATTTTTTGTTGTTTTTTTCTTACAAAGGGCCTTTAGAAAAGGAGAGCTCCGGAGCCCGGACTCTCACTTTTCACTGATTTGATATTTTAATAATAATAATTTTCCCCCTGTCCTTAGTTTCCTTTGGAAGCTTTCACCGTGAACCCGGACAAACGGTGCGCACATTTCACAGATTTTTATTCAAACGAAACGTAACTCGGCTGTGAGTGAGCCCGGATCAGCAAAGCCGCGGCCAG
>NW_008817614.1:0-306 GCF_000699105.1 Pygoscelis adeliae | reverse complement strand
CCCGCCCTCCCCCTGCCCCGCCGGTGGGGTAACGGGGAGAGGGAGAGGGGCTTGCAGCCCCCAGCGCTCTCTGAGCGGGAGACGGAAACGTAACTCTGGAAAAGAAACGCTGCTTCCCTTCAGTGTAATCGCCTCTCCCGATAAGCACCGACACAGCCGATCTATGCGGATGTGAATTTGATGATGCCATAAACGGAGGAAGGGGCCATTAAAATGACAAAACTCTGAACATATTGTATTAAAACGCACCAAAACCCTGACAAAGCCCGAGCCAGCCCGGTTCGGTGTCTAAAGCTCTAGGCAGGT
>NW_008817613.1:0-305 GCF_000699105.1 Pygoscelis adeliae | reverse complement strand
TCCAGCCAGGGTCAACCCACCACAGTTGCTCGTCCCGTATTTTTGAAACTGATGAGTCCCCCACAAATGCAGTATTTTGCATTTGTCCCTATTGAATTAATCTGATTTTTCCCACAGACCATTTCTTTATTTTATCAAGACCATCTTTGGAGATAATTTTAATTTCTAATCTAACTTACTTGCACTCCCCATCAGCTTCACAGAAATCTCTCTATTCCATCTTCTAGACTGTTAAAGAAAACACCACCTAGTATAGACCCATTCCTTTGCTATTGATCAGCATGGGTTCATGAGAGGCAGGTCCT
>NW_008817612.1:0-306 GCF_000699105.1 Pygoscelis adeliae | reverse complement strand
AGAAGGTAGGCTGTGCCGGCTGTGGGTGCTCTGCCCTCGCAGTCTGGCCCATGGCGGGGGTAAGGGAGAGACCAGGGGGATGGAGGAAGAGCCCCCAGGGCTGGAGCGAAGGGGATGGAGATGCTGGAGGGGTTTACACTGCGCTGGGGAAGCCAGTGAGTCGGGCTTTGCTGGAGGACAGCTGCAGAGCTGCTCAGGGGGCAAGGGCTCACAGGGAGAGAGGGGCTTGTGGATGCAGCCCTGGACATCAGCATGGTGGAGGCATTTGCACCGAGCCCACAGGCGAGCAGCGCATCCCACCGGGCA
>NW_008817611.1:0-306 GCF_000699105.1 Pygoscelis adeliae | reverse complement strand
CCACGGATAACAACGGATAACAATCAATTCTGACAGGTAACAACAGATAATGGCGGATAACAACGGATAGTAACAGATAACAACGGATAACGATGGACAACACCATCTCACAGCACAACCACCCCAGAATAACCGGAGCCAGGCCCAGCCCAACCTCAGCTAACGCCGGACACAAGAACGGGGCAGCCTGTCCCCCCGCCCGGGGACCAGACCCCACCGCAGAGCCCTCGCTGTGGTGGCACGTTAAAGCCCCAGTGCACGAGGCCAAACCCCGCAGGCAGAGCGGGACCTCCCAGCACTGCTGGC
>NW_008817610.1:0-306 GCF_000699105.1 Pygoscelis adeliae | reverse complement strand
CCCAGGCATGGTGGTGCTGGGGCTGGTCCCACCGCAGCACGCCTGTGAGGTGAGAAGTGATGTCCCTGTGGGGTGGTGGGGAACGGAGAAGGGGTTCAGCGTGGGGAGGTTGGGGCTGGCCTGTGGGCTTTCCCCTCCCCTCTGCCGCCATCACGCTCCTTGCCTGTGTTTGCCCTTGCTGGGGCGATGGTGAGCGCTGGAGGTCACGGCACACAGGGGGCCGGGGCCACCAGCAGGCAGTGCTGGGTGGGGCTGCGCTCAGCCGTGACCTGAGCCCACCCCGAGGGCTGTGCCGGGGGCTCCTGC
>NW_008817609.1:0-306 GCF_000699105.1 Pygoscelis adeliae | reverse complement strand
CTGCGCACACCCCTGTGTCCCGTGCAAGTCCCGTGGGTGTCCCCGTGCACCTCCCATGTCCCCGTGCACATCCCTGTTTCTCGTGCACGTCCTCGTGCACGTCCCTGCGGGTGTCCCCGTGCACGTCCCACGTCCCCGTGCACGTCCCGGTTTCCCATGCGTGTCCTCGTGGACGTCCCCGTGGGTGTCCTCATGCACGTCCCCATGCACGTCCCCGCAGGTGTCCCCATGCAAGTCCCCGTGCACGTCCCAGTCTCCCACGCACGTCCCCGTGCATGTCCCTGCGGGTGTCCCCGTGCACGTCCC
>NW_008817608.1:0-306 GCF_000699105.1 Pygoscelis adeliae | reverse complement strand
CCCCCCGCGGGCCGGCCCGCGAGTGGAAAGTTTCCCCCGGAGTGACCTCTGATAGTACGCGCCCGCTAGGAAATCTCATTCAAGTATTTTTGTCAATGGGGTGGGGGGGGGGCACCCTGCTCCCCGGCCCCCGGCCCGGCTGACGTCACCGCAGAGGCGATAAATATCTGTTGATATAATTGGACGTGAGATTTGGGGTTGCGATAGCGAAACTCGGCCCATCGCCGCTCCGACGGGCCCCCATGATTTATTCAGCAGTGGATCGGGGCACGCAATCGGGCTGTCAGGAGAGCGTCAGCTTATTAG
>NW_008817607.1:0-306 GCF_000699105.1 Pygoscelis adeliae | reverse complement strand
GGGAGCCCAAGCCACCGGCCTGGCCAGCCTGGCACCTACCCATCGCCCCGCTTGACCCGAGGAGCCGGCGTGCTTTCCCTTCTAGCCCGGTACCACCGGGGTTTGCACCCAACGTGCCATTAGCAACCTCACCTGACGCTTGGCGGACACATCATCGGGCGTCGGGGATATTTATATAGACATTTTTGAGAGAGAGAGAGGGTAATAAGGCTGGAAGCCTCCCTCTGAGGCTGCATTTTAAATAAACCGCCTTTATTTGTACAGAGCCCTTTACTATGGGCTCTGCTCATGCTTTTAAAGATCACG
>NW_008817606.1:0-305 GCF_000699105.1 Pygoscelis adeliae | reverse complement strand
CGTGTCCCAACCTTAGTCTTTGCTCGGCGCCTTAGAGCTGCTGGTGCAGGTTGAGAGTGGGCTAGATGCAGCTTTGGTTTGACCCAACACGGCTGTTCTTCATGCTCATAGCTCATTACTCCTTGCTATTCTAGTTAGACTGTGGCTCGGAGTTCATTCATACAAATAACTTTTTAAGTGATTGCTAGTAACGTCTGAATCAACCATCCCTCTGCAACGTCTCTGCTGGTCAAATGCAAGGTGCTACCTTACAGTTAGGAAAAGCCAGAAAGAACCGTTCTGGTGTGTCATTGTGTTGTCTTTTG
>NW_008817605.1:0-306 GCF_000699105.1 Pygoscelis adeliae | reverse complement strand
CGCCTGCGGAGCTGCTTGAAGGCCACCCTCATGACGAGGGGACACTTCTCCACCGAGCCCACGATGGCGTCGACGATGTCCCCCAGGTATCCCTTCAGCAGCTCCAGGCTGCTCTCCCGCACCCGCGCCTCCGACAGGGACCCCTTGAAGGAGATCCTCCTGTGGGGACACCGCCGGGTCAGGGGCCACCCGGTTGCCCAGGAACGGGCCACCCTGAACTGGCCAAAAGCCGTCGAGGTGCCCCACGGGCTCAGCAGCAATGGGTGACCCCCTCTCGCTAGGGGACACTGGGATGGGGATGTCTTG
>NW_008817604.1:0-306 GCF_000699105.1 Pygoscelis adeliae | reverse complement strand
TGTGGGGTGCACAGTGCCAGGCGGCCCTGCACGGCCATGGCGTCCCATCACTGACCACCTTCCCCAAGGTGCGGGGTGCTGCGTTTGCTCAGCCGCTGTCACGTCGCTGTGGAGGGCCAGGCCCTGGTTTTGGGAGCAGCAGCCAAAGCCCGTCACCCGCTGACGCAAGCGTGCACATTCCCCCCAACTGCTCGGTAGTGACAGCGGTGTTGATAGCTATGCGTTTTGCGCTTCAGTGCAGAAGTCCCCTCTTAAAATAAGCAACTGGGGTGAAGCCGGGCAGGGGCTGGGACGCCGACTGAGGGT
>NW_008817603.1:0-306 GCF_000699105.1 Pygoscelis adeliae | reverse complement strand
GCGAGGGGGGAGGCCGGCTCTCTCTTGCCTTTCCTCCTTTTTTTTTGTTTTTCCCTTCGAGTCTGCCGGGCTCAGCGCAGCGCTGAGCCAGGCTGAAACGCCGAGCCGTGCCGGGGGGGTCCCGAGCGAGGGCTTTCGAAGGTGCAGTGCTCGCCTCCGGCCGTGGAGCTGACCGTCTGCTCTAGTGTAGTAACCCGGTCACTCTAATCATACTGTTGCAGCCGAACTCAGAAATGTAAATGCTTTTATCGATTAGTGTGTTTGACGGGCTTCTTGGGGTTGGGGGTGGGTGTGTGTTTTGTTTTT
>NW_008817602.1:0-306 GCF_000699105.1 Pygoscelis adeliae | reverse complement strand
CGAGCAGGCGCCCAGCCTTCCTGCTCCGTACAGCCCCCGCCGTGTGCTTACCGAGGGGCTGTAGCGTGCCCAGGCATGCACCTCCTTTCTTTTGAAAACAAAACAAAAAAAAATTCCACACAGGAGAGAAGTAGGGCCAGGATTTCAAAGGTCCCGCACTCACGTGGTTATCCTCCTCCCTACTCCCGTCAAGGTAAAGGGCAAAGTTTTCTTCCACCACCGAACACAGGAGCACGTGCAGCCCGGGCTGCTCAGGAGCACGGCGCGGGTCCGGCAGGGCCCAGCTGCTGTGGAGTCACGGCCCCT
>NW_008817601.1:0-306 GCF_000699105.1 Pygoscelis adeliae | reverse complement strand
CCCAACTCCAGCCCCAGCCCCATCTGCAGCCCCGGCCCCATCCGCAGCCCCAACTCCGGCCCCAGCCCGCACCAGGCTCCTCGCTCTCCTCCAGGCTTTCCCTGGACACGCACACGCTTTTCTCCGTTGTTTGGCCGACTTTCTGTTACCGCTTCCCGTTCAGTGGTTCACACGTGATGACAAGCCATCACTGAAACACTACCTTGTTTTCGCATTGTTTCCTTTGGTTTTGGCCTCAATAGCTCTAAGCAGCCCCGGGTTCTCCCCAGGCGGTCGCCTATGGGAAGAAGCATCCTTCCACAAAGG
>NW_008817600.1:0-306 GCF_000699105.1 Pygoscelis adeliae | reverse complement strand
GCAGGGGACCTCGGGGTCCCGCTGGCTCTGCCCTCCAGGGCTGGGCTCGGGGAGCAGCGTCCCACAGCCGGCTGGATGGAGCCGCTCTTGGGGGGCTCCCCTGGCCCCAGGGGCTCCCTTGACCCCGGGCTTCTCGGTGCGGTGCTCTGCCAAGGAGGCAGTGGGACACCCGCCAGCCTGCGGGACACAGGAGCATGTGCCGCACTTCCCAGAGCCGCTTCTCCCCTTGACAGCAAAGGCCACGACTCCCTATCCCAGCCCCTCTGCTGCCGTCCCCGGGGCCATGGTGTTTCGGCACAGGGCCGT
>NW_008817599.1:0-306 GCF_000699105.1 Pygoscelis adeliae | reverse complement strand
TTTACCTAAGGCCACTATTTCACATGGCTTCAGTGTGAGCGTGAAGAGCTGTAGTTCCTCTGCCTTCTCCCACCTATTCTTTTATTCAAACAATAATTTTTAATACAAATGAGGTCAGTGATGAGAGTCACACCAGGACTTTGTAGCATGACTGAAGGGGAATGCAAGGATGTGTGGCTACAGCAGTAGGAAATCCTTAGCCCAGCTTCAGCCGCGATGCCCATGGACTTGCATCCAGCTGATGACCACTGTTACACTGTATGAGTGGGAGGGTGAAGGGGGCTAAGGGTCTGCCTGTGCATAGGA
>NW_008817598.1:0-306 GCF_000699105.1 Pygoscelis adeliae | reverse complement strand
CGTGCTGTGGCACCCGCCCAAGCCTGGCAGCGCTGCAAACCCACTAGGCAAACCCCGCTGAGCACCAGTGCATTCTCCACTCCCCCCCAGCCCCATGAGAGCACTGTCCCGGCACCTCCTTTGGGGTCTGGGCGTTGCTGCGGGGCAGACCGTGGTCTGGACTCGTCCCCGGTGCACGAGGACAGGGGCCACGCAGGTCCCTGAGACCCTCACCCATGAGCGCGCGGTCGATGATGCGGACGGCAATGGTCATCAGGGTCCAGCACTTGGAGCAGATCTCAGCTGAGCTGGAGGCAGAGCACGGCG
>NW_008817597.1:0-306 GCF_000699105.1 Pygoscelis adeliae | reverse complement strand
ATGGACTCTTTATTTATTTACTTATTTATTTCTCTTTTTATTCTTCCCAACCACTCTGGCTCACCCACCCGTGGGTCGCCGTGGGGCTGTGGGTACCTCCCCGAGGTTTTGCTGCCCCATCTTCCAGGCCAGGCCCTAGGGGGGAGCAGGGAAAACCCCGGATTGCCCCACTCCTGGCACTGCTCCTGCCCCAGTTCCCGTGCCTCAGTTTCCCCAGCCAGTGGGGAGCGGAGATTTCCCCATCAGGGAATGGGGCGGGGGTTACTTCAGGTTGTGCTTTGAGATCGGTGAATAGCAGCTGCGGGG
>NW_008817596.1:0-306 GCF_000699105.1 Pygoscelis adeliae | reverse complement strand
TGCAGAGATGGACAGCTCAGTCTGCACTGAGACGCCAAAACCGATCTTTCAAAATAGCCTAGGACATCCGCTAAACAAAAAAACAGGTCGTCATGTGAAGGCCATCCAAGTGAAGGAGACCGTGGTGAGAAAGAAAACCTGCAGCAGATGGGGTATATAATACTCTTTACCTAGAACCAGCCTGGAATCATTCACACTTTACAACACAAACCCAATCCTTACTTCCCTAGTTTACTGCTGGCAAAATTAACCAAAGAGCGCTACGGAGGGCTTGTGTTTAAACTAGTAGAGAAGAACAAATCACTA
>NW_008817595.1:0-306 GCF_000699105.1 Pygoscelis adeliae | reverse complement strand
TGTAGCAGGGGACAGTCGGTGGAAGCTGCACTCAGGACATATAATTAGGAGCTGTTGTCTTGGTACTCCCAGAGGGTGATGATTCCCAGGGAGCGGAGCCGTGGGGTGAAGGACTCCCGCTCCCAGCGTGCTGTGGAGATGTCCCTGCCCTGCTCAAGCTATCGGCTGGAAGAATGAAAGCCTGCAGAGGAGTCGCGCCATGCTCCATCGGCAGCCAGAAATCTGCAGAGGAATATGATGAGGTTAATGCCAGGGCCAGGACCAGAAGGCAGGAATCGCTCTTCTCAGGAGTGTCTTCTGCTTGTA
>NW_008817594.1:0-305 GCF_000699105.1 Pygoscelis adeliae | reverse complement strand
CCCCATCACTGGAAGTATTCAAGGTGAAATTGAATAGGGCTTTGAGCAATCTGTTCTAGTGAAAGATGTCTCTACCCTTGGCAGGGCTTGGACTTGAACTAGATGACCTTTAAAGATTCCTTCAAACCTGACCCATTCTGTGATTCTATGAAAATTCTGGTTTTACCAATTAAAAATGAAGGAGGTTGAATATGACAAGGAGTAGTATAGGGAAAAGCAAGTAAAATAACTGAGAAAGGGAGAGAAGATAGGTGAGTTGGGAATGTTGCAAACCATAACAAATTTAAGTCAATCTTTCAAACCAA
>NW_008817593.1:0-306 GCF_000699105.1 Pygoscelis adeliae | reverse complement strand
AGGGGCTCAGCTGTGTCCTGCAGTGGGTCAGTTGCAGCTGGCTGGAACCAGTTTTGTCCCTGGCCTCTTCTCACAGGAACCACACCTGCAGCCCCCCCACTACCAACACCTTGACATCTACACCAGATACAACAACCCAGCTGAAACCCTCCCCTAAATAAGAGCATGTCTAAATGCACACAGATAATTGTAGCCACTCTACCTGTCTGGACACCTTCAGGAAACCAGATGTTTAGTGTTACTGCAGGTGTGTTTCACTTGTTGAGGGCAGATCGGTGTCATACAGACTTGGGGAAGAGTGGCTGG
>NW_008817592.1:0-306 GCF_000699105.1 Pygoscelis adeliae | reverse complement strand
GAAGTCCTGGTGGGAAGAGGACAAGTCACGCAGGGGCGACCCTCTCCTGCACCCCCCACCCACCTAGCACGCTGAGGGTGCAGCACCCCCGGTCACCCATGCTGAGGTAGGTGCTGTAGTTGGGCTCCACGGGCTGGAGGAGGCAGCGCTGGGAGAGCACCGAGATGTTGCCCCGCTGCAGCACATCGAAGGCAGAGACCAAGTCCCGGAAGATCTCGCTGGTGTAGCCCGTCCCGTTGACGCTGACGCCCAGCACCGCTGGCGCTGCAGGGCGAGCGGCTCAGTCCCAGGAAACAGGGCACCTGC
>NW_008817591.1:0-305 GCF_000699105.1 Pygoscelis adeliae | reverse complement strand
TTTGTACTGAGATGGGTCCCAGAGTGTATTGGGAGTGGGTAAAGGGATCCAGATTGTACTGGGAGAGGGCCCAGTTTGTACTGGGTTGGTGCCAGGGGATCCAGTTTCTACTGGGACGGGGCCCTGTTTGTACTGGGAGGGGATCAGGGCATCCAGATTGGAGTGGGATGGGGCCCAGTCTCTACTGGGAGGGCTGAAAGGGACCCAGTTTCTACAGGGACAGCGACCAGTCTGTACTGGGACAGACCAGTGGATGCAGTTTTGACTGGGACAGGGAGCACTCTGTTCTTGGGGGTGCGGGATGC
>NW_008817590.1:0-306 GCF_000699105.1 Pygoscelis adeliae | reverse complement strand
CCGCGGTGCCGAGTGGCGAGGCCTCAGCTCTGCCCCCACGGGCTGGCTACGCCGCGGGGAGCACCAAGGGATGGGAAGGACGAAGGGAGGGTTCTGCCTTTTGCTCTTGCACCCAGCACCCGACCCACCCACAGATGCTCAAGGGCCAAATCCGGCTGTTGCAGAGCACCCGGTACCCCAGACCTGAGCCCTCCCAGGGGCTTGGGAGGGTTTCCCTTTTCCCGGGTGGGTTCATTCAGCAAAGCAGCCTGGTCCCCCCTCCCCGGGGCCGTCGGAGATGCCTTACCAGTGCTTTCTGGCTACAGC
>NW_008817589.1:0-306 GCF_000699105.1 Pygoscelis adeliae | reverse complement strand
CCCCACCCCCCCATCCATCCCTCTCCCCATCCATCCCTCTTGGCCCGTTTTCTACTCCAGCAGCGGGGAGGCTCCTGCCCATCACGGCTCTCCCGGCTGCCAAACTTTTTATTCTTTCCCCAGAGGTCCAGCTTTTCCGCCTTGCTCAAGAGAGCGGCGTGGGCCCTTTGCCCGGGGAGGTGCGTCACGTTGTGGGTTTTTTTATGTCACCTGCTTTTCAGGCCACTTTTCCCACAAGAGGCTGGACTTGTCGGGGTCCGGCGCGGTGTAAATAGGACTCCATGGGATCTGGCGTCCCCGCTGTTA
>NW_008817588.1:0-305 GCF_000699105.1 Pygoscelis adeliae | reverse complement strand
CCCCTCAGGTTTTGGAAGTGAAGGGGCTGGGGTTTCTGCTGTGAATCTGGGCTGGTAGAAGGGTGGGTGCATCCTCGGCGGGTCCTGGGGTCTCCTCCCGGTCCGGGCGGAGGTGGCTCGGCGGTGCGGGGAAGGGGGTGCAGCTGTGCAGGGGAAGGGCACGCTGGCTGGTGCTAATCCTCGTAGTATTTGGTGAGGAACTGGGTCGAGGCCACCGGGGAGCCCAGCCGAAACTGCTCCACGAAGCTCTCCATCGCCCAGGCACCTGGGGGGAGAGAGAGAGAGGGAGTGAGCGGAGCCGTGAG
>NW_008817587.1:0-305 GCF_000699105.1 Pygoscelis adeliae | reverse complement strand
ATCTGCTGCTCTGTAAATATATTTATTTAAGTAAAGCTCTGCTGACTCCAGCTGCATCTCAGCTCACTTTTGCTGGGTTGGGGGGGGGACGGGGACGGGACGTGGCCACTTGCCCCACTTGGCACGCTGGGGCTGTGCTGAGCAGTGGTGCAAGAGCGTGCAAGGAGGGGACCTGTTGCAAGCGCTCCCCGAGGGAGCTGCTGCCTTTGTACTCCTCCCTTGCCACCCCAGCACCCGGGCTGGCACGCAAGGCCTGGCCCCCACGCGCTGGCACGGAGTCGAGACTCCCTCCTGGCACCGCAGGC
>NW_008817586.1:0-304 GCF_000699105.1 Pygoscelis adeliae | reverse complement strand
AGGAGAAGAGGGAGGCTGGAGAAAAGAGGGTTGGGTGGGGCAGGGGAAGAGACTGCCGTTCCCGGCAGCTCTCCCCCAGCAGTGTCCCGGGATGTGCGAGTGTGGAAAGGGTCCTGGCCAAGGGCAGGGGAACACTCGGCTTCCTCTCCTGTTCCCCACAGTTCCTCCAAGCGTCACTGGAGCCCATCGAGGACAAGGCCTGGACCGTGGGCCTGAGCCAGGAGCTGAGCCAGCAGCTGGGCAGCTCTGCCCCTGGTTCCTGGGAGAAGGTGTGTCTCCTGCCCCGTGCTGGGGCTGGGGCTGG
>NW_008817585.1:0-305 GCF_000699105.1 Pygoscelis adeliae | reverse complement strand
ACCTGGGGTTTGAGACGTTTTTTATAAAAGGGGATGCGATTGACGCTGTGCGTTTTTCTGATGCCTACGAGCGTGCATTTTTCGTCGTTCCCAATTTCAGAATCGATAGTATCACTTATGTCTGGATGTGAAAAGGCTTGATCTTGAAAGCTGCTCAGTACCTGAGGCCCAACCGTAAGCCACCTGCAGTCGTGTCTTCACATTTCCCTCGGCAGGTTACACAACAGGCCTGGAAGCCTGCGATTTTTAGCTGGAGATGTGGATTCTGCGCGTCTCTGGGCATGTGGTCTATACAATTAGTGCTT
>NW_008817584.1:0-305 GCF_000699105.1 Pygoscelis adeliae | reverse complement strand
CTCTTCATGGGCCGCCTCAGCGACCCCCAGCCCTGACCCCTGCCCGCCCGACGGCCTCCTGCCCTCCCTCCTCTCACCCCTCCCTCTCTCCTCCCTCCCTCCCTGCCTCCTGCCCTCCCTCCCTTGTCTCTACCCTCCTCCCTCCCTCCTTCTTTCCCTCCTCCCATCCCGCCTTCCCTCCCTCCCTCCTTCCTCTCCTCCCTTTCTCCCTCCCTCCCTCTTTCCTTCCAACCACCCTCCAGCCTCCATCCCTCCCCCTCTTTTCCCTCCCTCCAGCCCTCCTTCCCTCCCTCCCTCTTTCCTTC
>NW_008817583.1:0-305 GCF_000699105.1 Pygoscelis adeliae | reverse complement strand
TCTTCTCTTCTTCCCTCTCCTCCCCGGGCTTTCTCCCCCGACCAAATCGCCGCCGCAGCGCGAACCGTCGTTATTAAAAAAAAAAATAAAACCACCCCGAAACTGCGAGCACGATCGCGAGACTGGGCCAAGGTAAATGCCCGAGAGGTTTGGCAACGCCAATAATTAATGCCGCTAATTAATACTGCGAACTAAGACACAGAATTGCCAGAGTCAGGGACAAGATTACGCCGCGTAAAAACTCGGGAAATATATATATATATATATATGTATTTTTATATTTTTTTTCACGAGTTTTGTTTCGA
>NW_008817582.1:0-305 GCF_000699105.1 Pygoscelis adeliae | reverse complement strand
TGTGCGAGGGGCGGGGGGGGACGCCAGCATCAAGTAAGGGGGGAAAAAGGAGTGGGGTGGAGATGAAAGAGACCCGAGAGTGGGGCACGTCCCAGTTCTCCATCACCCAACCATGGGTGCCCACCCCAGGAAGCGACAGCAGAGACAGCTGCCCTGTGCTGGAGAAGACCAACTGGGCTAGGAAAAGTTAGCCATAGGGCATCAAGCTGGGGTGACTGGGAAGAGGAAGGGGACAGGAGGAGCGCACAGAAGGTCCCTGCCACCTGTCCCCGGGTACTCACGCCTCCTTGGTGCAGACTTTGCAG
>NW_008817581.1:0-305 GCF_000699105.1 Pygoscelis adeliae | reverse complement strand
GCAACCTCCACCACCACAAGCTGCACGGCGTCTGCATCAACGTGGAGGCCAGCAAGAACAAGAGCAAGGCCTCCACCAAGCTGCACGTCGGCAACATCAGCCCCGCCTGCACCAACCTGGAGCTGCGGGCCAAGTTCGAGGAGTACGGCCCCGTCATCGAGTGCGACATCGTCAAGGATTACGCCTTCGTTCACATGGAGCGGGCGGAGGACGCGGTGGAGGCCATCCGCGGGCTGGACAACACCGAGTTCCAAGGTGATCCGCGCCGGGCCGCGGCCCTGGGCTGGGATAGGTAGCGCCGGGCT
>NW_008817580.1:0-305 GCF_000699105.1 Pygoscelis adeliae | reverse complement strand
GCTGCACCCCAGCACCCCTCCACCCCCACACCCCAGCTACCCTGCATCCCCACGTCCCCATACTCCACCATCCCAGCACTCAGCATCCTGGCACCCCTCCGTCCCAGCAGCCCTCCATCCGTGCACCCCAGCACCCTTGCATCTGCACATCCCAGCACCCTGGCATCTCCATACCACTGCATCCCTGCTACCTGCATCCCAGCACCCCTCCATCCCCGCATCCCACATCCCAGCCACCCCTGCATCCCAGCACCCCTGCACCCTGCATCCTGACAACCCAGCATCCTGGTACCCTGCATCCCAGC
>NW_008817579.1:0-305 GCF_000699105.1 Pygoscelis adeliae | reverse complement strand
GCTAATGAGGCTTAATGATCGTTCAGCGCAGATCGGGGAATTGATTCTCCGGTGAGTGACGGGCAGCTGGCACCAGGCAGGGGGAAGCAAATCCCGCGAGAAGCGGGGAGTGCAGGATGCAACCCTCCAACAAAAAGGTTCTAGAGGGGGTCTGAGGGGTGGGTGAGCGATGAAGGATCTTGGAAAAGCAAGAAAACTTGGTTCTAGCAGTATTTGGGAGCTCGCAAGGCTGATTCTTGGACGAATCCCGGCTCTTTGAACAGGAAAAGCTCCTCCCCAGAGCTGGAAACGACGCCTGGCGTGAC
>NW_008817578.1:0-305 GCF_000699105.1 Pygoscelis adeliae | reverse complement strand
CCGCTCGTGTGGGGAGAGCGGGGACGGTTCCTGGAGCTCCTGCCTCGGCGTGGCCGTGATTTGGGCCTGTGGCGCTGCCTGACCTCCACGTGTTGTGTCCGAGCGCTCCCGACCGCTGCGTCCCCCCCTCCCCGAACGCTCCTTCCCCCACCAGACCTCGCGGCGAGGCCGGCCCGGAGCGCGACCCCCTCCCCTCTGTCTCCTCAGCTGATCGAAGCGATTCGCAGAGCGAGGAACGGGGAACCGCTGGAGAAAATCACCAACAGCCGCCCCCCCTGCGTCATCCTGTAGCCCGGCGCCCGGCT
>NW_008817577.1:0-305 GCF_000699105.1 Pygoscelis adeliae | reverse complement strand
AGGACAGGGGACATCGGGGTGTCCCCAGATGGGACAGGGGACATCGGGGCGTCCCCAGGATGGAGAAGTGACATCAGGGTGTCCCCAGGATGAGCAGGACCCTCCCGGTGTCACCGTCCCTGTCCCCTACTCGTCCCCTGGCAGAGCCTCCAGTGCCCGGGCCAACCTCTGCGTCCCCTCCTTGTCCCCCATTGCCGTCCCCAAGGCCACCACAGCGTCCCCCAGGGCCTGGGCGCTGGCGGGGAAACCCCGGGCCACCTCCAGGTCCTGGGTGACAGCGTCAACCAGGGTCCTCAGGTGACCGG
>NW_008817576.1:0-305 GCF_000699105.1 Pygoscelis adeliae | reverse complement strand
AAAAAAAACCCCCAGGATGATAACCCCTCGGGGTCCTGTCGCGGCCCGACTGGGAGCAGGTCTCTGCTCAGCCTGGCCGGACCCAAACGCCAGGACGGGGTGGCTGGGTGACCGTGGGCGCTAACCCAAATGCCAGAGCTAGCAGAGGGCTGCTCTCGGGAAGGAGCCCGACTCCGCAGAGAGCGGGGTTCAGCCTCGGCACACGCAGCCACAGGAGCCAGAGTCCCACCCCATCCCCGCTCTGAAACCAGGGCACCCCGAGCAGGTCTCCCCAGGAAAAGTAAGATCAGCTCACGGTCAGCACA
>NW_008817575.1:0-305 GCF_000699105.1 Pygoscelis adeliae | reverse complement strand
AGCCTGTCTGAGCCCCATAGCATGAAGCCCCCCATTCCCTAAAAAGCCCCATCCCCTACGCCCTTTGCTGCCCCTGGGCAACCCCGCAGCCCCCTGCCTGGTGCCATGAGTGCCTGAACCACTCTCCCCCAGGCAAGCAGCCCTACTGCTGTGCTGGCTGTCAGAAATGCTTCTCCCACACCAGCTCCTACACCACCCACCTGCACACCTCCTGGTGTCTCCTGGGACACCCTCCACCTTCTGGGACCCCCACCCAGCCCAGGATGGGACCCTGGCACCGGGATGCCTGGGGGGTATGGCACAGG
>NW_008817574.1:0-305 GCF_000699105.1 Pygoscelis adeliae | reverse complement strand
AGGCATATTTTAGAGTGTTTGCGAGATTTGTCCTGTACTTCAGAGCCGGAGAAATTACCAAAGCGTCTAAAAAAAGAAAGGCAGGGACGCACAGGCACAGGCAGGGGCCGAGTGTCCGCAGAAGCCTCCTTTTTGGAGGAAACTGGGGAAAAAAAAAACAGAGGGAAGCAGAGCCCCGGGCATCCCCGTGAGACCACGTCCCCTGGGGTCCCCGGTGGGGGGAACCGACGAGGGGAACGGGATCGGGACCAGGGTGGGACGGGTGACAGGAGGAGGGACACTGGGGGTGGCCTGGGGGGCTCTGG
>NW_008817573.1:0-305 GCF_000699105.1 Pygoscelis adeliae | reverse complement strand
GCCGTGGAGCCCTCTCCTGCTGATGGAGAAGCTGGCTGCCTTCACCAAGGGGGGTGCAGAAAGCCGGGGTGGGAGACGCCTTGTCCTGCCACCACAGATGGCCCTGGGGAGGGGGACGCAGGGGCTCGGCAGGTCCCTGGTGTCCATCTGGAGACGATGGAGAGGCATCTTGGGACTGCTGCAAGGCAGCTGGGGCCTGGCCGGGGGTGACACCCTGCGCAGTGAGCCAGCGCTGATGAAGAGGACGCGGGCACCCTCATCCTCCATCATCTCAAACCAGGGGAGTGCAGCTGCATCCCCCCAAT
>NW_008817572.1:0-305 GCF_000699105.1 Pygoscelis adeliae | reverse complement strand
ACACCGGCAAGGGAGATAAGATGCGCTGGGCTGACATGCAGACCCGGCAGCAGGTCTGTGCGGGTGGTGCATCGTATTTGTACATTTAAGAGGTGCCGTGAACTCCTTTGCCCCTTCAGATTATGTTCCACCAGGGAGGAAGCATCTCCTCCCCGCTTCTTGCCCCGTTTCAAGGTGTTTTTGCGGGGCAGAGCGATGCCGGCAGCACGCACGTGGCAGACGTCCCGCTCCTTCCCACCGTGGCACCGCGGGGACCGGCCACCTCTCTCTTGACGCCCACGGCCCCCTTGCTGTGACCCGAGGAG
>NW_008817571.1:0-305 GCF_000699105.1 Pygoscelis adeliae | reverse complement strand
CAGGGTGGCCGTTTGCATCCTCCGGGCAGCCCCAGCGTGTGCTTTTTTGGGGGCCAAGGCTTGCAGAAATGGGCAAAACTCTCCTTTAAAGGTTTTGTCTCCAGCTCCAGGTGCCACCCGGGGGCCAGGGCATCCCCCCGGGGCCGGGCAGAGTGTCAGCCCCACGGCTCCGGCCACTATCGAGTTCCTACGCTGGAGCTGGCCCTGATGTGATGTGGTGTCCTTGGGGGGGTGGGTGCGTGTGTGTTCCCCTGCGATTAAAGCCAGGGGAGTATTTTTAGCCTCCCCCCGAAATCCCCAGCAGC
>NW_008817570.1:0-305 GCF_000699105.1 Pygoscelis adeliae | reverse complement strand
TATTATATTTTTTTTTTCTTCTTCTTTTTTAGTTTGGTTTTTTTTTTTTGGTTTTGAGGGGAGGGGAGGGCGGGGGTTTTTTTTTTGGTTTTTGGTTTTTGGTTTTGTTTTGTTTTATTTGGTTTATTTTAGGGTTGGACCGTGCGGG
The DNA here is from genome assembly GCF_000699105.1 of Pygoscelis adeliae. Classification (NCBI taxonomy): domain Eukaryota; kingdom Metazoa; phylum Chordata; class Aves; order Sphenisciformes; family Spheniscidae; genus Pygoscelis; species Pygoscelis adeliae. Next base: position 157 of record NW_008817570.1, on the reverse strand, counting down.
GAGGAGACGGCTCGAGCGAGTGCAGGGCCAGGGCTGGGAGAGGGCCGGCGCGGGGCCCGCGGGCACGGCTGGAGCGCATGCTGTTCCCTCCGGGGGTGTGTAGCCATCTCGAGAACAATAAAAACAACAAAAAACTGAAAAAAAAAAAATAAATTAA
>NW_008817569.1:0-305 GCF_000699105.1 Pygoscelis adeliae | reverse complement strand
GGCCTTGTGCGGGGTGAGGGACCCCGCTGTGGGGCGAGGGAGCCCGGTGCGGAGCGAGGGTCTCCCAAGCGGGGCACCCAGAGGGACCCCAATGTGGGGGCACCCCCGGGATGGTGCTGTGGGGCGAGGGACCCCGGTGTGGGGCACCCCGAGGGTCCCGCTGTGGGGCTTGGGGACCCCAGTGTGGGGTGAGGGGCCCCAGTGTGGGGCACCCTGAGGGTCCAGCCGTGGGGTTGGGGGACCCCCAAGTGGGGCGCAGGACCCTGGTGTGGGGCACCCAGAGGGTCCCACTGGGGTGAGGGTCC
>NW_008817568.1:0-305 GCF_000699105.1 Pygoscelis adeliae | reverse complement strand
GCCGTGGCACAGAGCCTGCCCATGGGATGGGTGGCTTTGGGTGCACAGGGATGGGCTGGGGGGGACAGAGCACCCATAAGGTGGGCTGGCAAGAGGGAGTGGGGGGGTCTGAAGCCACAGCCCCGAGGAGAGGCTCAGCCCAAGTCTCAGCCCCTAGGCACATCTCTGACCCCAAACCCTCTGTCCCCCTCCTCCCAGGCCCAGCTCCGCATGCTCACCTGGCCCCTTGCCAGATTTCGGAGGCTGCTCCGTCCCCGTCGGCACATCCCCAGCCGACTCCAGGGCCACTTTGAGCAGGCTGCGAG
>NW_008817567.1:0-305 GCF_000699105.1 Pygoscelis adeliae | reverse complement strand
TCTGAGGTCCCCACAGATCCGGGCTCTGACCTCGGTTCTGTTCCTTTCCGTCCCAGCCCTTCAAGGAAAGGCAGATGACAGCAGCCTCTCGGTCTCTTCCCTGGCGGTTCAAACCCTGATGATCCTGTACACCCCAGTGAAGGAGCCTCCCTCCGGATTCTGCCTGCAAGCGCTGTGCTACCGGCTCCGGAGGGCGTGGAGGAGGAGGAGGAGGACCCCTGCTCCGGAGACAGCTGGCTGTGCTGCCGGAGATGTGTGCAGAGCTGATCCCGGGCTGCTCTGCACACTGGCACCACCTGAGCAGC